>NC_090238.1:38748091-38998091 GCF_024489055.1 Chanodichthys erythropterus | reverse complement strand
GAAAGGTCCCCCCCATCATAGTAAAAAAAAAGGATGAATCTGGAAAATGCAATAAATCTGAGATCATAGGCGCGCTCTGGCCTGAGATAAATTCTTGCACCTCGGCCCGGCCGCCGCACACATCTGCCTTGCATTTAGACACTTTTACATGGAGCAGCTCCACGGGAGCCACTAGAGCAACACACACACACACACTCCTGCTACAAAACGAATGCGACACACTCCATAATGGGAGAAAACATCAACACGAATGCTTTAACATCTCTGTTGTTTCTCCTAGACAGCGAAATGGAGAGTAAAAGGAGACTCATGTCTGCTATAAAAGATCAGTCAAACTCAAACATTCTCATCACATGATCTGAGCTGATCCTCGTTCAGTTTACAGCTCTATACTGTGCCTGGATGACAACTAGTATCTGTGTCAACTTACATGAATATGAAGAAAAAGTCAATAAATGCTACGAAAATATATTTACTCATTGTTATTTCATGTTAGTTAAAGGATTAGTTCACTTCAGAATTAACATTTCCTGATAATTTAGTCTCCTCCATGTCATCCATCATGTCTTTCTTTCTTCAGTGGAAAAGAAATGAAGGAAAACATTCCAGGATGTTTCTCCATATAGTGGACTTCACTGGGGTTCAACGGGTTGAAGGTCCAAATGTCAGTTTCAGTGCAGCTTCAAAGAGCTCTACATGATCCCAGACGAGGAATAAGAGTCTCATCTAGAGAAACCATCGGACATTTTCTAAAAAAAAAAAAAAAAATTATATAGTTTTTAACCACAAATGCTCGTCTTGCTCTGCTCTGTAACGTTTCTGCTTGTTTGCAATGCAATTGTAAATAAAGATCTGGTGTTTGAATAAGTGCAGCGTTTTCTGTGATGCTCCACGCATGACGTAATCATGTTGGAAAGGTCACGTGACGTAGGCGGAAGTACCGATCCAGTGTTTACAAAGAGAACGCCAAAGACTAAGTCAAACAGGCTTTTCAAAAAAATGTAAAACAACGATGTCGGACGATATTGAAGTTGGAGGAGAAAATGAGATGGAGTTTTTCTACCGCAGTACTTCCGCCTACGTCACATGACCTTTCCAACATGATTACGTCATGCGTGGAGCATCACAGAAAACGCTGCACTTATTCAAACAGCAGATCTTTATTTACAATTGCATTGCAAACAAGCAGAAACGTTACAGAGCAGAGCAAGACGAGCATTTGTGGTTAAAACTATATAATTTTTTGTTTTTTTTTAGTAAATGTCCGATGGTTTCTCTAGATAAGACTCTTATTCCTCGTCTGGGATCATGTAGAGCTCTTTGAAGCTGCACTGAAACTGACATTTGGACCTTCAACCCGTTGAACCCCAGTGAAGTCCACTATATGGAGAAAAATCCTGCAATGTTTTCCTTCATTTCTTTCCCACTGAAGAAAGAAAGACATGAACATCTTGATCATGGAAGCTTGTTTCCACCACAGATTAAAAAAATCAAAGCTAATTGTGACTGTTTAAACTCGCAATTGTCCTTTTATAAGTCACAATTCTGATTATTTTTCTTGAAATTCTGACTTTTCTGACTCATAATTACAAGTTTTAAACTCAAAAGTGTTTTTATTCCTTGAAACAAGCTTCCGTGGGTGGAGATGTTTCCTCTCTCAGTATGTTGTGTTGTTGACGTGTTGTTGTGTTTGGTCCGCAGCACAATCAGAGTATGCGTTTGAAGATGAGCGGCTGCAGGCGGCACAGAACAGGTAGGAAACACCTTGTGTCAGCTGATATGAGGTTTACAAACACTAGTGTGCTGCCTACATAGACGGCATCATGACTAAGGTGACGTGAGGGTTTGGAGCGCTCTACCTTTTCAGCAAAATAATGCGCAATTGATTCCAATAGAGCCACGATTCTGTAATTCATTTTTTAATTAGACTATATTGGACACTTTGAGATCCCAATATCTCTGGGACTGAACTATATACAGCCTTGAAAATGAAGATTTCAAAAGAAAAGTTTATTAAGAACGAGAATCTAGAAGGATATTAAGATATCTTTAATACTTTTAGAGTTTCAGGCATGACAACTTTGGAAAAGGAGTATTTATGGCACTCAGACAGGAATGTTTTATGCAATTGAGTTGATAGAAAAACACAAGATACATTTCTAGTTTCAACATTATTTGTTCTTCAGATATTCCTTCAGTATCATCTTTATACAAACTGACCCACATTTAGTTTTTGACCACTGAAAGTGTGCACAATTTACTCATGGAGCCGCATTAAGATCTCCATATCTCTGGGATTGAACCATCGAGGGCCTTTAAAATGAAGATGCCAAAAGAAAAGTTTGTTCAGAACCAGAATCTAAACGGATATTAAGATATCTTTAACACTTCTTGAGTTACAGACATGCAAACTTGAGGCAAAGAACACGAGAAGTGCTTTTCACCATGTTTGAACGGTCACTGTTGGCATATAATGAAACACAGATTGATAAAGTCAACAGATTTCACTAATAGATCTTCCAATCTCTGTGTGAAAATAAAATAATGATGCTGCCATCTTTATAAAGTCATTTTACACTCCTCTAATTTGGTGAAAATGGTCATTTTGATCCTCATCTACAAAACAGTGATTACTCAGTAAATATTCATCTGTGATGTTTAATATTTGGGCTTTCATCACTATTTATGATTATCTTTCTACAGAAAAAAATATTATGAAAATCAAAAATTTGTTTGATTTGACACAGAATGACCCAGATGAATTTTAAGCATCAGTCACATGATCCTTCAGAAATCATTCTAATATGATGATTTGCTGATCAAGAATCATTTATGATTATTATCAATGTTGGAAAACAATTTATATGGAAACTGACATTTTAATTTCAGGATTCTTTGATGAATATAAAGTTCTAAAAGAACAACATTTGATTGAAATAGAATCTTTTGTAACGTTATAAATATATATATATATTTAAATATAAATCATGTTTGATTAATGTCATGTGTCCTTGATGAACCCAAACTCATGAATGACAGTTCTCTCACTTCATCCGCCAGTTTGGATGTATTTTTCCTCTCGTCGCTAATGCATTCTGGGATTGTTTGCTCTGTGAAGGAGCAGGTGTGTTTTTGAACACAGAGCGTCGTGAAGGATGGAAAGAGCGTCCGTGTTATCGTGTGGTCTTATCATGTGTATTTGAGCGTGTCAGACTCCCAGCAGGAATACTGCAAACTGTTTGTGCTGATTTATGTGCCAGCGTTCGACTGCCAGATGCTGCACGACGGAAAGTATCTGGAACTTTTCATAGAAAGGACAAACAAAGCATATTGATTATTTTTCCTTGTTTAGGTTTGAGAGGTTTTTTGTAACCTGAAACAAAACAAAGCGAAATGAAATAAATAAGACGCAGAACATGCACACACTGAGTAAAGAAATGACTTCCAGCTAACAGGGAACGTTCTGGGAAGGTTAAGAACTAACATTAAAGGGTTAGTTCACCCAGAAATTACTCTCCCTCATGTCGTTCCACACCCGTAAGACCTTCGTTCATCTTCAGAACACAAATTAGGATATTTTTGATGAAATCCGATGGCTCAGTGAGGCCTGCAATATTTTTCATAATATTTTTGGAGCGCCAAAATACAAAATAAAGACTTATATAGTGATGGACGATTTCAAAACACTGCTTCAGGAAGATTCGGAGTCTTTTGTGTCGAATCAGTGGTTCGGATCACGTGTCAAACTGCTGAAATCACATGACTTTGGCGCGGATTCGACACGCTGATCTTGTCACTTTATAATATTAATATCGAACCACTGTACTCACATGAACTGATTTAAATATGTTTTTAGTACATTAATGGATCTTGAGAGAGGAAATGTCATTGCTCAGGCCTCACCGAGCCATCGGATTTCATCAAAAATATGTTAATTTGTGTTCTGAAGATGAACGAAGGTCTTACGGGTGTGGAACGACATGAGGGAGAGTAATTAATGACAGAAATTTCATTTTTGGGTGAACTAACCCTTTAATAGAACGTTTGTTCAGAGTTATATAACGTTCTGCACAAAAACATTATTTCTACATCGTTCATGGAGCGTTTTAGTTAAAATGTTACGTTCAGAGAACATTCAAAAGTAACGTTCCCTTAATGTTTGAAGAATGATCAAATGTAACGTTGTTAGAACACATTATTGTTCTCTAAAGTGCAGATGTTTGAGCAGCTCCGGACAGAATCCCGCACATGGACTCCACGCTCGACTCCACGTTAATGAAGGTGTTGAATTGGCCAATATTGATCAAAAGAGCCTGGCAGCTAGAAACTCCTTTAATTTACCTTTAATTTGGTCCCAGAGAAGCGCCGGGCGCTCCGACGGCTGCAGGAGCAGTAAGTGTGGCTTTCCCAGAGTTCCCATGGACGCACCTCGTTAAAGTGACACGCGGGTGATGGATACGGGCCGCCTCGGGGGCTCGTCCGGGACCTGGGTGGGCGTCCACATGTGTCCCAACCCGAGGGCCGTCACCTTTACACGCTTCTCTGCAGCAAACGTGGTAAACATGATCACGGCTTTGATCTTACAAGAGTCCAGTGATCTGCTGACTCTCTGGAGCGCTGCGGGCCGGAGGATCGGGACGTTTGTCCAGTCGTTTCAGTGAGATGAGGAATGATTCTGTGTCATCTGCACTTTATTTAATGTTCTGACAGGCAGAATCACACGCATTCCACACTGATGCTGCGCTAATCACTGAGAGATCACAATAAATCTGTGTGTGAGAGAGTGTGTGTGTGTGAATGACAAATTAGAGTTTGGACAAAATAATTTTAATTTTATTTTTTCTTCAGTTTTTATCGAAGGTGTTTGTGATGAATCCAGCGCTCTCTCTCTCACACACACACACACACCTGAGCGCTCCTGATGTGTGTAACGCTCCATTGAGTTTCTCCTCGGTTCACGTCATGTGATCTGTCACGCGGGTCACCGTTAATCTCACGGCTCCTCTTGATTTGCGGCCGCTGAACGTGATTTTCTGCCACTAAAGCCTCGTTGTGTTTGAATTCCTTTTCATGCTGTGTTACCCATAATGCACTAAATCTTGTCATCACACGTCACAGCGGCAGCCGGTGACACTCTCTGGGGTCATGACGACCAAACTAAAGCACATTATTAACTCTTGATGGATTCATTGGGTTCAATGGGTTTATTTGCATCATGATTTAAACACAATATTGATCAGTTTCACAGTAATTCAGTTCAGGTGTGAAATATTGCATCTTTTCATTCTCTTCTGAGGACGGAGATATCGTGTTGACCGTCTTTCCGTGTTTTTCCTCCAGTTTCCAGGAAACGGTGACGTACTTCGGGCTCAAGCCCAAGTCTGGCGAGAAGGACGTTTCCCCAAACTACATCTTCATGCTGTGGTACGAGTTCTGCAGCGACTTCAAGAGCACCTGGAACCGCGAGAATAAAAGCATCTCCAAAGAGAGGTGAGGCGGCCCTGGATCACATGACCAGTTCAGAGAGCCATCGTGAAGCCGGAGCGTCAGGAAGTGTGTGAGGCAGTAAATGAGCGCTTCCTCGTATCTTCATGACAAACACTCAATCAAGCATCACTGCCTGTTTCCATCCATCTTTTTCTCTGCACATTTTGGGATATTGTGTAAATAATGCTGGATGGAAACGCCAAGATGAGCAAAAACTCTAAAAATGCACATATCCGATAAGAAGACGTGCGCATAAACCAGGATGAAAACACGTTTACTGAATAAATCACGTCTCTTTGACGATGCTGACACTATCAGAGAACTGAATAATGACTGAGATTGAGTTTATTTCACATCTGATGAAGTGTGCATCACTGATTCGCTTATTTTCCGGTTTATTTCTGTGAAGCTGCTGCACAGGTTTGAGGAAATGATGACAGAATTGTGTTTTTTTGGGTGAATTAATCCTTTAATTTTGTATTATTTCATTTTAGACTAAAAGAAGCTCAGAAAACAGTCCAAAAAATCACAGCGGAGAAGAAAGTGGAGACGAAGAAGATCAACGAAAACAGTCTGGTGAGAAAACACACACGTAAACACACACACCTCATGTGTACGGTTTGTTCTTGTTCTTGATAACACACATGCAGAGCTCAAAAATGTGAATATTCTGTCGTAAGTCCAACACTAAACGTCCTCAAACAACAGAAAGATCTACAGATTGTGAAGGATGTGCTTTAAACACACAACAAAAGCCCCAAAATGTTATAAATGACTCTTCTGAAGGAGACAGAATCACTGAAATGATGTTTATACAGAAAAAGAGTGTTTCTGAACTCACTAAACATAAATCTGTGCAGTGAAACACGTTATTGTGTTTTCATATGAGCAGATATTACTGATGATACATCATTGTGTATATGTAATTCATTTTCATTTAAATTAAATTATGAAAACATATTTTAGTTTAGTTTTTAACCTGTAAAAAAATCATTTTATTCTATCTTATTTTTTCATACAATAAATAAATATAATTAGAATAATCTAATTATGATATTATTATTGTTCTCAGCTGAAATATATATATATATATATTATTAATGTTGATTTTTTCTTTCTGTTTTTAATCAGTTTTTTTTATAATTTTAGATCATTTTATTCAATTTATTTTTCCATACATTAAATACATATAATTAGAATAATCTAATTATTATATTATTATTATTGTTGTTCTCAGCTGAAATATATATAAAAAAGTAAATTAAGATAAATATTTAATATATATATATATATATATATATATATATATATATATATATATATATATATATATATATATATATAACTTTTTTCTTCAGTTTTTAAGCACTGTTTTTTATAATTTTACATAATTTTATTTTTTATTTATATTTATTTTATTTTAATTTATTATTTTAGTATTATTATTTATATATTTTTATAATTTTATTTATAATTGTACATAATTAATATAATTTAAATTTTACCTTTTAACCTCTGTAATTTATAATTTGAGATTTTTTCTTTATTTAATTCAGATTTTTTACATACATTATTCTAATTATATGTTTATTTATTCTAATTATTATGATGGAAATATATATATAATATATATGGGAAAAAATATTTAAACACTATATATATATATATATATATATAAATATAATTTATGTATATTTATTTTATTTTAATTTATTTTAGTAGTATTATTTATATCTGATGTTAGATTTATTGATTTATGCCTACATCAGGTTTAATTTCCACATATGCATGGACAGTCGTTTTGAATAAAAGTGCATCAATGCAAACATAAATAATGTCTGAAAATACGTTTGACAGAAAGAGCGACTGCGGAAGAAAGAGGCCGGCGTGTCGTCCAGCTGAAGACACCGAGATCAGCGTCTCCTCACAGAAACACGGCCGTCCGTCAGGGTCCGAGACCTTCAGCACACGGGACACAGATCTCAGATCAGTCCTGACGGTGTTCGACATCATCAGAGAAACACGTGAAACGAAAGGAAGGCTCATGTGACCTGCGGCGCTCGAGAAAAAGTCTCATTAAACACTTTAAACGGCTGAAATCAGCAGTGCCTCATATTCATCAAACACTGAGTGAGTAGTTTCTGTTTTACACTCGTAAAACATCTGCATTCATACTTGAACAGAAAATCACCCGCTTCGCCGGTTTCTGAAGTCCTCGGCCTTGTCGTCTCACCAGTTTCCTTTTGCCAAACTTATACTTGATGACGTATGAAGCACTTTTACACACTATGCAACAGTATCCTGAACGAGCGAATCATATCCACGTGATGAGATCATATTTCCTTCAGTGAGTGTGTCCGTATATTTGATGACATTTTTACGTGTAAATGAGTCTCTAAGCCCTATTTATTCACTGAGTGACGGTTTTATTAAGAAATGAGTTTATATCTGGAGAATTCTCTAATTTATCCAGTTATTTTAAATGTGTTTAAACATTATTACTGTCAGATTTCTTTTCTTTTTTTTATTTGAATTTATTTTTGTGATACTTTTACATTTATTAGGTGCAATAAACTCTCCTAAAGATTCTCAAAACTCAAGAAAATGTGTCTGATTTCTTGCATATTATTTTCAATATATCACATTTGTACGTTTCACTCGTCGTTTATGAACATTTAATCATGTGTTTGTCAGAGAGAGAGAGAGAGAGAGAGAGAGGTCAGGGGTCAAAATGTTTGACCTTTTATTAATATGATCTTTCCACATCTTCATACAAGCCTCTATCTACAACATTATACACAACATCTGTACAACTTCAACAAAATGTGTGATAATTTGGTCTTCACAACTAAACTGTATATAATCTTTCATTCTTCTATCTGATATTATAAATAGACGAATATGAAGAATCTCAGCATTCACAGAAATCCAGCAGAAACATGAACAACAGTGTCTCGTTCGGTCACATTAAATAAAGTCGTTCCACATAGTGGAAACTATCAGTCCGTAAGCGTTCTTCTGTGTGGAGATGAATGAAGACATTCACCGTGAGGAATGATGCTCTTCTGCATCTGTCACCATTACTGAACCTTTGAGTTGATAAATGACATCAATCTAACCTGAATAAATAACTGATTTTGTGATGCAAAATCATTTCTGACAAGTCAAATGTGAGCAAACGAGTGTATTTTAGGTGCTGATCGACGATTTTTCCTTCAGTTATTAATTTATGAAGTAGAAATCCTCGGTGTAAAACTGCATGTTTAATAATCATTAAAACAGTATGACACTTTTCATGTCAAGAACCCACGTGCACTTCTACTCAAACGTTAACAGAATCGCTTGAAGACGAGTATCAGGTGTGCTCGTGTAGGATTGACGTGTACAGCGGAAGCGCGGAGTGTGTTTGGTGTTTAACGGTGACAGATGCTGCTGATGATCGCGTCTCTTCTAGATCAGCACATCAGGTGTGTAGTACTTATGGAAGCACATTTATGACACATACGGGAAAAAATTTAGCTTTCGTAAAACGTAATTGACATGAAAAGTCGAAATTATGACTTAAAATGTCAAAAATCAAAAGTTCAAATTCTGACATTAATCGAAATTGACATTTTTTAATGTTGTAAATCTGAAATTATGACAAAAATTGAAATCATTAAAAATCATAACTATGGCATAAAAAGTTAAAATTGACAAAAAGGTCACAAGTTTGAGTTTTTATCTCATAATTGACTTAGTATGTCATAATTTAGACTTTTTATTTTATAATTATGACTATCAACTTTTTAATCACATGATTGAAGTTTCCTAAATTCTACTTTATATGCCATAATCATGACCAAAAAAAAAAAAAAAATCCAGAATAGACTTAGTGTGTCAATTTTGATTTTTTTTATGTTGACTATGTAATTTCGTGACTTGGCATGTCATCATTTTGACTTTTTATGCTATAATTATGACCAAAAAAACATGACTTGGTGTCAATTTTGGCTTTTTGTCATACTTTTGACTTTTTAAGTCTCATAATTATGATTTAGCATGTCATAATTTCAATTTAGTATGTCATAACTGACAAAAGTCTAAATTATGACTTTTCAATTTCAACTTTTTACGTCATAATTTTGACTTTTTAATCTCAATTTCAATTTAGTGTCTATATTCTACTTTATAATAGTTTTTAGACTTTTTATATCATGACTTAGCATGTCAATTTCAACTTTTTAATCGTAATTGTGACTCATAATTTCAACTTTTTGCATCTCATAATTGACTTAGAATGTCACAATTTTGAATTTGTCATATATTTTTTTTTAATTTCATATGATTTAGCATATCATAATTTTTACTTTTTATACCATAATTATGACTCAACAAAAAATCAAAATGATGGCTTAGAGTGTCAATTTCAATTATTTAAGTATTATTCAAATTCAATTATGACTTTGCATGTCATAAATTCGATTTTATATCATAATTTTGACATTTTATGCCATAATTATGACTCAACAAAGATCAAAATGATGGCTTGGAGTGTCGATTTCAACTTTTTATGTCATAATTTTGACTTTTTAATCTCATAAAATTTCGACTTAGTGTCTATATTCTACTTTATAATAATTTCGACTTTTTACCTCATAATTGAGTTAGTACGTCACAATTTTGACTTCGAATCTCATAATTATGACTTAATGTGTCATAACTCTGTTTTTTCGTGTCATAATCAATATTTTCCAGAGCATGTTTTTTCTCGTAAGTGGCGCGAATATGCCTCCATAGTTTCGCGCGTGTTCTTGTTCGCGGACACTGTTCGCGCGCGCCCGTCGCTCAGTCCAGCTCGATGGAGATGCAGCGACACTGCTTGACCCGCTGCACGCGCTTTTTCCGGGTCGGCGGCTGCTGGTCGGGGCAGTTGAGGGTGAAGGTCATGGTGGTGAAGCGCTTGGGTTTGCAGAACGAGCACGACTGGAACGCGCCCTCTTCCCTGCGCACGTGCCTCGGGATGTAGAAGGAGTTGCACTGTCCGTAGCAGAAGCGGTTGATGATGGTCCGGCTGATGCAGCCCTCCTCGTGGATGGTCTGTTTCAGCGGCTGCGTCTTGCACCAGTCCCGCTTCAGGTAGCGGCGCTCGGTGACGTGCAGCGCCTCCTGGCTGGACTCCAGGACCTCCTCCGAGCCTCTGCTCCTGCCCCTCTGCTGCTGCTGCTGCTGCTGCGGGCTCTGGTCCGACTCGTTCGGGTTGCTCTTATCCGGATGAGGAATCGCGCCCCGGTTCCGCTTGGATTCGGCCGGACTCGAGAGAAGAACCCCGGCGAACAGCATCGCGCACAGGATCCGAGCGCAGGAGGCCATCGGCACTGCCGAGAGAACAGCACATCATTCAGGCACATTCACACACTCCAGCGCTCAAATCATCCTCGATCAGGTAGTTTTTCACTAGCTGAAGTTTACTCATTGATGTTTCCGATACTTTGGTATCTTATTTAATCACTGAATAATCATATTCCATCCCAGCCTTCAGCGCTGAAATGTGGTTCAAATAGTCATTTTTTGTTTCAACGTTCAAACAACATTGAGACAATGTTTAATTTTAAATAGATCTGCACGCTGAATCAGCGTAATGTCTTCAACAAGTTTTTAATCGTTATCATTAATATGTTATTATAATTCAAATATGGATAACCGTTGGTTTAAATTTTAAAATTTCGTTTTTAAACCAAACGGTTAATTTTTTAAAGCCAACGGTTAAATTTTAAACCAAACGGTTTATTTTTAAACCAAATGTTTCATTTTTAAAGCCAACGGTTAATTTTAAAGCCAACGGTTTATTTTTTTTTAAACCAAACTGTTCATTTTTAATCCAAACTTTGGTATCTTTTTAAACACAACGGTTTCTTCATATTTGACCCAAACATGGTCTAAAACAACCTAGCATTTTTGTGTAACCTAACTGTTAGTAATTGTATAATAATTAATTATATCCTATATTAAGTTCCTATATTTTGAGATATAATACAGATTTTTCACATATTCAAGCCCTTTTTGTTCCATCCAGAACATAGTCAATGGAACTTAAGAGCATATGAAAAATGATACATGACCAAATAACCATGGAATCATGTTTAAAACATAACAAATACTCATAATTTTAATATTTACACACTTAATAATACTGAATGACAGCAGAATTGTGCAAAGACACTAATTTATCCATATTATTTAAGTGCAAGAGCTATGAAAAATGTTGTTTGGAGAGTCATCATTAGATCTTCAGTTGGTCCAGCAGTACATTTGTGCTGATATATAAACTAATATAACCATTTCTGTATTAGTAGTTCAAACATCAGATCATGGAACTTTAGCAACACTAAGGTCACGGGTTCGAATCCCAGGCACTGTAACTGATCGCATGCACACTGTCAGTGCACTGTAAGTCACTCTGGATAAAAGCATCTGCCAAATGCATGAATGTAAATATAAAGAAATGATGAAGCAGACAGATGATTGAACACACACTGATTGATCAGTAAAGCTGTGAAGATCTCTCACCTGTCAGTGTAGATGAGCTTCTACCGGAGAAGATGTTGGTGAAGAGCGGAGCTGTGATCTGTCCCATAGACACACACACACTGACTGTTTCAATGTGCACTGCATCTCTCCACACTCCAGCCAGACACAATGCAGGAGAATCGGAGCTATCCGCCCCCTCACACACACACACAGAGGAGGGCTCGATCTGTCTGTCTGGATATCAGACTCCTGCTGAAGAACTTCAGGCCCTTCATGACAGCACTGTTATTTATGGATGGAATAGAAAACCTTTATGGAGTTCATGTTGGTGATAAATGATTATGATGGTTTGAGCTTTTAGGCAGCCTGTGAATTCCTACATGCATACATACGTATATGGGTCAAAGACGAAAAAGGGTTTTCAAGCATCAAAACAATGTGTAATACAGCTTTGAATTGTCATTGTTTTTCAGTACATCAGAATTGGTCCTGTTTAATTTGATTTTTTTTTTTTTCCTGAGCAAAAATTGAATATACATTTTTACCATGATTTACAGAACACACACACTAAAATGTCATTATTTACAACAACAAAATCTATTTATGCCATATTAAAGACTAATTACTTTTACCCCATTTGCTACTTGTAATTTTACATTTTTAAACTTTGCCACTATTCTAGGTTTTGCCCATTTGTCAGCAAGAATTCTTTACTCATTTAAAATGCAATAAAATTTAGTATGCTCGCTTATACTTTTATATATTTAAATGTGTGCAGGTCAGAATAAGTGTGTTGTCTCAATTCTTACATAAAAGTGTTACACTGAATGATAATGGAACATTTTCCCCCACATTTTATTCTCCAAAATGTATTTAAAAACCTTAAAAGTAGATGTTTTACTTGCATTTAATGTGCTTTCTGTGTATATAAAATCACTTTTTTTTTAAATTTCCATTGATGCAGACATCTAAATGTGTGTGTGTGTATATATATATATATACAGACAGACAGACAGACACACCTATATTAGTGGTCAAATTTATTAGTCACGATTAATCACGTCTAACATAAAAGTTTGTAAATATTTAATAAATATATATATGTGTGTGTGTGTGTGTATATATATATATACACACACACATATTTACAAATATATATCTATATATATATATATATATATATATATATATATATATATATATATATATATACACGCATACAATTAAAATGCAAGGGCCAATAGCAAATAAGGATGCAACTGACCCTTAAAATGTTTACTATACTATGATTTAATGACTGAAAATATCGAGTACTTTGAATATTACATGTGAGTACATCGCACCATTCATTTTACCTTATTATTTATTTAAAAAAAAAATTAAAACTTATATTTAAAAGTAAAAATATTTGATTCAATACGTTTTATTGTAATCCATTTAACCTGAATAAAAACCTCTTCTCAAATGTCGGCTTTGTCGACGCGTCGCAGTCAGTCACGTGACACGAGAACCTATGGACGTCAAATTCCAAAAGGCGCCGATTTGAATTGAACTCGCGCGCGAAGATTTGAAAGCAACGGCTGCTCCGGTTTCTCACAAAACTATTATTCGACTAAAGAAATATATCACAAGTGTCATGTGAGCTGTTTTTAACGATAATTTTATTGTAATTTTATTGTCGACGTGTCAGTCCACTGTCGTTAAACGGAAACGAGCAGCTGGGACATTTTTCCTCTCAGAAGAACGACATGACGGGTGAGTAAATGACGAGAGTCGGTATTTTTGGATAAACTAATCCTTCAAGAAAGAAATAAGCTGCTATTAATTTATTTCTAACAACACATCTGCTCTTGTTTGATTGATTCGGATTCATTAATTCAGTTAATAATTGTTTAGAGTTGGTGTGTTACGTCAGTTTATTCTCAGCATGTGTTTCTCATTCATTCTCTTTCTTGGCTACAAAACAACTTGACCACAAATATGAGTGTATTGCCGTTTGTCAAGCATTGGTTTCTAACATATATGTGTCATGAACCATGTACAAACATCTAATAAGCTCAATGTAGGAAAGTCTTGTCTTGTTTTTCTCAAGGCCAAATTCCTTCCAAATCCCCTCTAATGGAGATGAAAGCATCAGCATCTCGAACCCTTAAATTGTGCTCCATTACACACAGACGGATGTGTTTGGGTCCGTATGGATTCATCTCCAGGGAAAATGAGCCCAGAGATCCAGATTCCCTCAATCCGGCCCGGGCGACGCATGAATCAGTCCTGCTATCATTGGCAGTGTAATCTGTGCAGGTTAATCCTGTCTAGTTGTTATGTAGATCAGTAAATCTTGATGGCACAGTGGAGAGGGATCTATTACGGATGAGAAAGTTGGATTATTCCCGAGTGCTTTAAGCCAAAGCAGGCCTGAAGGATGCTGATCAACCTCTGAGACGGTTTAAAGATGTTTACAGTTGCAACACAAAACTTATTAATATATTGACCTCAGGTGTTTGTACTGATGGAAAGGATTACATTAAAAAAAAGAAGAAAAAAAATAGGCACACTTACTCCCAAAAACCAAAATATAACAAACGCAACATGCACTTCATCAGACTCGGTTTACAATTACCCATTTAACTTATAATTTCAAAATATTTCATAGTTTAAACTCTTCTAAATGTATTAAAGTATTGTATTATTATTAAACTATTAGTAAACTGCTGATGTTTGGCAGGAAAATCATTCAAATAATGTGATGCAAGACTAATGACCTTTAATACTGAACCATTGCCCTGTTGAACAAAGTGCGCCACCAGGTGGTGAAGAAAGGAACTTCAAAACATCAGTTAAACACGAAGAGTTTAGTTTGACACTTCTTGCACAAAAGCAAAACATCTTCATAAACAAGTGGAAAATAACAGCAATGAGGATTTCACATAATACTGCTTAACATAACATACATTTCCTTGAGTCACACCATCTTTAAGGCCTTACAAATGAAGTTTTTGCATAAAATATAAATAAGACACCTTCCCAAAACCATCCATTTTCACTCTAAATACAATTATGATCTATTCTTACATGAATATCACTCTTCACACTTTCATCGACACGTCTTTTCACTTGCAGCAAAACACTCAAACAAGATCAGTATATTTCAGCAACGCAGAGTGCAATAATGGATTTCAGTTCGCAATCTAAAATTACAGGATGGTTCTGAATTTTCAAACCAAGGCGACGCTGAAATCTGATAATGGAATGATCAAGCAAGTTAAAAGGATTAGTCCACTTTCAAATCAAATGTTCCTGATAATTTACTCACCTTCATGTCATCCAATATGTTCATGTTTTCAATCGTAAAGAAATGAAGGTTTATGAGGAAAACATTCCAGGATTTTTCTCCATATAGTGGACTTCACTGGGGTTCAACGGGTTGAAGGTCAAAATGTCAGTTTCAGTGCAGCTTCAAACGATACCAGACGAGGAATAAGCATCTAATCTAGAGAAACCATCGACCATTTTCGGAAAAAAAACAACTGTATATATGCTTTATAAACTCAAAATAACGCTGTATGTCCTACGCCTTTCCTATTCTACTTACAGAAAAAAATCCAGTAGAAGTAGAATAGGGAAGGCGTAAGACAAACAGCGTAAGTGTTTTGAAGAATACGAAAATGCATTTTTTGCGGAAGCTCTTGGTTTATATAAAGCATATATACAGTAAAAAAAAAAAATTCCGAAAATGAGCAATCGTTTCTCTAGATGAGACTCTTATTCCTCGTCTGGGATCATGTAGAGCTCTTTGAAGCTGCACTGAAACTGACATTTGGACCTTCAACCCGTTGAACCCCAGTGAAGTCCACTATATGGAGAAAATTTCTGGAATGTTTTCCTTCATTTCTTTTCCACTGAACAAAGAAAGACATGAACATCTGGGATGACACGGAGGAGAGTAAATTATCAGGAAATTTTAATTTGAAAGTGAACTAATCCTTTAACAATTTCTTTACGTAAAAACACTGACTGCACCATTCACCGATCAAACTCACTCTAGCATAATAAATTAAGACCTGAATATATGCGTCTGCAGAAAGTGGTTAAGGTTACGCAGTCTCACAGATCAATGGGTTTCAACGCCGACATCAGTCTTACCTCCGCGAGAGGGTTTTTGGGTGAACCTCTATAGCGATTGGTATCGTTTTCAGACACTTGAAGCAGGACAGACTTTGAATGTTCATCCGCGGCATTCTTATTGGCTGAGAGCGTGTTGCATTTCGTCTTGGGTGCCTTATTGGTGACGTCTTCCAATGCACCATTTTTGACTGGATTCTTGGGAGGAACTGGAGGTTTGGGTTTTGCAAACGTTGGCTGTTGGATTGAATGCAAAGCGCTCTCTAAGCTCACAGCCTTCATCGGACTGGCGGCACACCAACCCATCCTGACGTCCTTCCGGCTTCCAACCAAAGAGTTTAACCTCCTCACGGACTGTCGGACCGGCGTCCGCTGGAACTTCAGAGGAGATCGGACCACTTTGGGTTTGGGAGAATTCAGCGTCATCATGTTGAACAGTTTAATCTGCTCGGCAACTTTCATTCGGCGTGCTTCAATGGCATTAGGATGGTTGTCTGCTTTGCTGTTATTTACCAATAATGACTCTTTGAGCTCCCTTGATAGGGACACATTGGCATTCGTTTGCGTTTTTGCTGCATATGGAGTTGATTGGACCCTATTGGAAGTGTCCAGTCGGAAAGCCACAGGACTTTGGATGTCCAAAGCGTCAATCAATTGACTGCAGTCTGCAGAACATCCAGTGGCGTCTTTTAGGAAATCCCTGCTTTCATTTTCAAGCCAAAGAGACTCGTTAAGACTGGTCTCCCCAAACCGTGTCGGTCCACTGTCAAACAGAGCGCTGTCTATATGTAGAGGCGACAAAGGAGCAATCTCGATTTGTCCGAATGTCACATTGTGCTCAGATTCGGACATCGATTTGTGTGCGGTTTCCGAGGGCAAAGCCACAACAGAAGAAACCGCTTCAGAGTTTGAACCAAGTGGTTCGTCGTGTTTGATGATGCTGTGAAGGTCACTGCCAGACTCGCCGAAAGCTTGTTTGATTTTCAGTAGCGTGGCTCCAGTGTTAGAGCGCTCTTCACTGAACGAATCCAAGCCGTCACAGAGGATCTTGGGAATACCGCTGACCGTCGGAGGTTTGCACACGTCGAGCGCGGGCTCAGAGCGGCAGCTGCTCACGGGCGTCTCGGAGAATGAATCCGCTGGGAAATTCAGGCCAACATCAGGAGTGTCTCCGCTCCACATGCTCCTGAGGTCCGTTGAGTCACACTGCGGGGTCAACAGGTTATCCTCGGATTTACTGATGAAGTTTGAGCCTGTGAAACAAACATGAACAATATAAACATAAATATCAGATCAAAAAAAATAAAAAAAATCAGAAATGGAGCAGCTCAATGCAGAGAAGATCTAGAAGGACATCTTTGTCCATCGCATGTTTAGAAAGCCATGTGACGCTAAAAGAAGTTCAACTTTCTGGAGAAATGTTTTTCTTTTTTGTTTAAGTGCAAAAAGTACTGATCAACGATTTCAACGTCACCTTTTTGTACTAAACATGATGCTTTTTTTGTTCATGATTGTTTATGCAACTTACGAAATTATAAATGTTATCTTAAATATGTTATTTCATTGCTTTGAATAAACAATTTGAGGTGCATTCATATTTTGCTCATTGCGCCCTCTTGTGGCATCAGGAGAGAAGCCAAAAGCTTTTTTCCTCTTTACTTAAATATTACTAATATTGTAATTATATTGTATAATTTCAGTTAAACTAAACTTAAACTGTAGTTTATTCCTGTGATCAAAGCTGAATTTTCAGCATCATTACTCCAGTCTTCAGTGTCACATGATCCTTCAGAAATCATTCTGATATGATGATTTGATGTTCAAGAAACATTTATGATTATTATCATTGTTAAACAGTTGTGCTGCTTCAGGTTTTAATGGAAACTGCGATACACTACCATTCTAAAGTTTGGGGTAAGATTTGAACAAATTAAACAAAATTAATACTTTAGCAAGGATGCGAAACTTTCATAATGTTACAAAGGATTCCATTTCAAATAAATGCTGTTCTTTTGAACTTTATATTCAAATAATTCCGAAATATAAAATATAATCACCGTTTCCACAGACATATTAACTGTTTCCAACATTGATAATAATGATGGAAATGTTTCTTGAGCATCAAATCATCATATCAGAATGATTTCTGAAGGATCATGTGACACTGAAGACTGGAGGAATGATGCTGAAAATTCAGGAATAAATTACACTTTACTATATATTCACATAGGAAACAGCTGATTTACATTGTAATAATATTTCACTATTTTTGATCTAATAAATGCAGCTTCAGACTTAAAGCATGAGAAATCAAATAGCAAGTAAAAAAAGGTATTTGCATCCCATTTCTCTTCTGTAATCTGATGCACTTCCAAATAAAACACAATATTAAATTAGAAATATAATAAAGACTGGGATGTGATTTTATCCATGTGCAATTAAACATGTAGAGTGATCTGTACAAGTTAACTTGACGTCAGCAGAAAAGGTAGTTTCAGATTTTTTTCTTTCTTTGGAATGATGAATCTTTTATAATAAAGATTCAAAGCTACAATAATAGCATCTGTGTAGGAAAAGCTTTGCATATTACATAAAAACCCAAAACACTGACCTTTCGAGGGGCTCTTGTTCAAAACAGCCAGATTAAACTCCTTGGTGAAGTGAAAACCAGTACAGCTCTCTTGTGTTGCTAGGCGCCAACCTATGACCTCTGACCTCTTTGGCCCCAGTTGTGAATGTGTAATGATGTTCTGTTGAAATAGAGGCAGCTTCTTTTTACTCTCTTTGGTTTGTGATTGTTTGAGTGTTGAATTACGACAGAAGACAGAAAATACTGATAGTAAAAGTGTTTCTGGTCAATCATCTTTTTTTATTTGAGCATATACACATGCATGAAATAATGACCATGTCAATAATGGCAAGGAATAACCCAAAACCACAAGAATACATTTTAATTAGAAAAATAAAAACTGTTATAGTATTAATGTTCGTTTGCTCTTAAAACATTTTTAGTAATATCAGGTTCTTATATAAAATCATAAAGATAATTTCCTCTCCTAAAGTCACAATGTTACAACATTGGACAACATGTGCAATATTAAGCATTGATAACACAAATATTAGAACAAACAATCACATTACAACAATTATCTGACGGTCATAAATCTGTTAACAAGTGTAAAACCGTAATTTTCTTGATTCGCACCAGTCTTTTTTCTCATAAAATGCAAACCATGCACGAGTAAAACCCTCAACTAAGACTGTTAGAGAATGCATTAAAATATTTTCATTATTATTGCCATTTTCTCCTCAGATCTTGTGCATCATTAATAGCAGCATGTTCCTACATTAGACTGCCACTAGATGGAGCGAGAGACTTCCACCTTTCATCATGATAACAAAACTCCTAGATTCTGTTAACATTACTTCTTAAACCAAGTGCTATATTATCCACCCATTAATATGTATTAATACATAAATTAGATGACACCATCATGCAAATTATAACCATGCAAATCACGGTTGCGTAGAAAAGCGCGGTTGATTGTTCAGTCTCTGGTGGAGGTTGACAGAGATGATGTTTCTGAACTTACAGACTCGCGGCTGGATTTGCCCAGACTGAAGCGCAGACGGAGAGATTTCCTCACTGGCTCTTTCTTGGCGACTCTGGGAGAGAAACAGCCTGCCTTCCCCGATTCGACTCTGAAAGCAACAAGACAAGCCAATCGTTATGAGAAATAGTCGTTTTGAATACCATCAGCACGTGCAAATCCATATTTATTGTGCAGTTTAATCCAAGTCTTAAGAGACACAATTTTATATGATGAATATATTTAATTTTGGCTTTTATTTGCATTTAAATGATCTAGAAACCTCATTTCGTGACGCAGGCATGAGCTTCCGTGTGATCCATTTAAAAATGTTTCATTCTTCTAAAATATTCTCTCAAAGACTTTTCATGACTGGACGAATCAGCATGTTTTAACTAATCTATAATGTTTCAATGACAAATACATATTTTTTTAAGTCACTTGTCGCCACCTGGTGGCATAATGTAATTGTTACAATCATTATTTGAAATGTTTTAATCGCTTTCGTAGACATCAATGTTTATATCTGAATTACAAACGTATCCCAGTACTTGTGATAATTTGAATATTTGTAACAGAAATACTTGTAGTTGGAAAAAAAAACTTTGTGGAGCCGTTTCATATCGTGAACACAGATCTGAATGTTTCAGTGTTTACAAAAGTCAATGACTCTTCATTTTTGGGCGAACTCCCCCTTTAAACCCTTGTGCGGTCTTTGTTTGGTGTGTACACTCAGGGTCTCCAATGTAATTTGGTAACAAAATAATTGTTTTTTTGTTTTGTTTTTTTTAAACATGTAATTTTACTGTTTATTAATGTTTTTACTCCACATGTGTGCAGTTTTTAGAGGATTTATATTATTTTTTTTAATTTATATAATTTTTTTTTTTTTTTTTTTTTCAAAAACAGCTTATGTAAAATTCACTTTATAAAAGAGCCACATTTCTAACTTTCATTCATGGGGATCACATGATAATTTGACATGGTTTAGTGTGAGATTTCTGCCCATCTTTTGGAAAATGCAGTTTTAAAAGTAAAAAATGATCACTTTATCCAGTAGATGGCAGCAGAGCCCCACTATTTGCTATTTGACTGACTGAAAGACTTTTCACGAGTATTTTCAGCTGATTCATGTCTGAATATTATGAAATCACAATTATGACAATAAAAGCTACTTTTTGTCAAAGTTTAGCATTTTTTGTAATTAAAAAAAAAAAAAAAAAAACTTGTGTTAAGATGTCTTTCAGTCAGTCAAACAGCAAATAGTGAAGCTCTGCAGAATTTTACTTTTAAAACTGCATTTTCCAAAAGATGGGCAAAAATCTCACACTAAACCATGTCAAATTATCCTACTTTTCATACAAATTATTATACCTTCATATGAATGAAAGTTAGAAATGTGGGTCTTTTATAAAGTGAATTTGACATAAAGAGCTGTTTTTGTATAAAAACCTACAACAAATTTATTTATTCATTTATTTACATAAATTTAAAAGATATGATAAATCCTCCAAAAACTGAAATCCTTCCACAAATGTGAAGTAAAAACATTAATAAACAGTAAAATTACTTTTTTATTATTATTATTATTATTTTGTTACAAAATTACATTTTGTTGCCTGGGGTCAAAGGGGCCAAAAAGTCCCTGAGTGTGACTTTTTTTCTACACTAACATAAAAACAAGAATAAAACATAACTCATTTTTTTTATTTGTAGATCTAGAAAGTGTTAACTGTACAAAGTTTCATGTCATTTGGACAAAGACAATTTTTTTTTTTAATTTTAGCAAATGTCATTTGGGGTCTAAAAAGACCCTATAATGGTTAAAGAACTTTTCCATCTTCATTAAAACAAAAACACCATCCCTGCATTCCAATGTCCATACTATCCATCCTATATAGTATGTGAGATTAAAATAAGTGTGTCCCAAAATGTTGAAAAGAGTATGCCAAAAGTCCCCGGATGGTGTACTATTTCCAGAAGATTTTCAAAGTGTGGATCCGCGCGCACTATAAAGGCTAATATTGCCCACAACCCATTGCGTTTTGGATGAGGATTCAGTTCAGAAGTACAAACGAGTAAAAAGTGTTAAACTACAAAACATGGTGGATATGTGTGATCGACGCTGAGAGGTTTGAGTGACTAATAATCAGTTTAACCTGATAGAAAATATATATTTAATGTTATCCATGTTATATTTCATCTGCAAATACCAATGTGGACTTTATAAAGATCTGATTGGCCATTAACTTTTAAATGCATCATTATGCATTAATTAAGAGGAGAGTTCTCCACATGAAAGACCTGCGACTGCAGATCAACGTGCTGCATTTCTCTTGCATTTCAAGGTTGAAGCGCTGTAGTCACATGAACTGATTTAAATGTGTCTTTAGTAGCTTTCTGGGCATTGAAAGTGTTAATTATCTCACTGAGCCATCAGATTTCATCAAAAATATCTTAATGTGTGTTCTGAAGATGAACGAAGGTCTTACGGGTGTGGAACGACATGAGGGAGAGTAATTAAATTTCATTTTTGGGTGAACTAACCCTTAGTGAACTAATAATCACAACAAATCCAGATGAGAATATCACCACACCTGCTCACGCTGCGGTCTCTCAGTCGCCGGCTCTTCCTCCGGGCAGAACTGCTGGACAGACGAGAGTTTCTGCCCACAGAAGACAGTAAACCGTTGTGAGACGAGTCCAGAGCGCCCGCCGCACTGTGAGCTGAGAGAACACGCCAACAATCAACATACAATCGCCCAAAAACATTCACACGAGAGTCCTCCAACATGGCGTACAACTCACCTGATCCAGGCGTAGATGATCCTCCAAACAAAGCGCTTGGGAACAGCTCCAGGCCCAGGTTCTTCTTGATAGACCTGCGCTTCTTGTTGGAGAAGCTGTGAGTGTGTGCCGACTCCTGTGGAAGTTTACGCTTGGAGTTCGGAGTAATGATGACGGGAGTGGCCATGGAGAAAACTGAGGGAAAAACACCTGAATTTACTCAAAAGTACTTGAGTTATTATTGAAGGAGAGCTTGACGTTATTCTTCCATAAGTGCTCAGGCTACAGAGTCAACACATGGAGATAAATTAAGCAAAAGTTTCAGAACGACAAACAAAGCTTTGCGCAAGCGTCTGAGAATAGAGCAGAAATCATTTAAACAAAAGTAGAAGCAACATTCTCATAAGCGGCGAAAGACACTGTATTTCTCCATGCCGTGTCATGAGAAAAACAAGACATGACGCACGAAAGTGGTGCTCAAAGCCATCTCAAACTCAACTAGATGAAAAGGTTCATCAAGACAAACTTTAAGTTGGCTTAAAAAAGCCGGTCCAGAAAGTTTCAAGTAGTTTATAAAGTTCGAAAGTTTGAACATTTGTTTTAGTTTAGTAGTTTAGATAGATATAGAGTCAGGGTACTCAAAGTGGTTGCTAAGGTACTATGGGGGTCTGCTAAGGTACTCAGGTGGTTGCTAAGGTAATCTGAGTGGTTGCTAAGTTGTTGCTATGTGGTTGCTAAGGTATTCTGAGTGGTCACTAGGGTGTTGCTATGAGGTTGCTAGGGTACTTGGGGTAGTTTCAAAGGTGCTGCTATGTGGCTGCTATAATGTTGCCAGGGTGATTTTGTCTGGTTGCTAGGCAGTTGCCATGGTGTTCTGGGTGGTTGCTATGAGATAGATATAGTTTGATAGACAGTTTATGAGTTTAGATAGTCAGGGTACTCAAGGTGGTTGCTAAGGTGTTATGTGGCTGTTAAAGTACTACGGGTGTCTGCTAGGGTGTTGCTATGTGGTTGCTTGGGTATTCTGAGTGATCACTAGGGTGCTGCTATTAGGTTGCTAGGGTACTTGGGGTGGTTTCTAAGGTGTTATGCGGTTGCTAGGGTACTCAGGGTGGTTGCTAGGGTGTTGCTATGCGGTTACTAAGGTATTCTGGGTGGTTACTAGGGTGTTGCCAGGGTGATTCGTCTGGTTGCTAGGCAGTTGCCATGGTGTTCTGGGTGGTTACTATGAGTTTGATAGATAGACAGAGTTTGAATGAGTAGATAGATTCTCATAAACAGTGAAAGACAAACTCTTTATCCATGCCGTGTCATGAGAAAAACAAGAGCAAGTGGAGACATGACGCACTCAAAGCATCTCAAACTCAAAGCAGTGTGTTCATTACAGTAAGATGTGAAGATCAGAAACTCAAGCTGCAGTGAAGTCTGATGAGAACATTCACCCACCTGCTCCATCAGACTGAGGGGTGTTTGTTGGGGTTCTACCTGTTTTAAACCTATTCAGAGCTCCATTTACCACATCTGGAATACAAAACACACCCACTCAACTAAAAAATGTCTGATTATATGGCTTCAAAACTTTATTAACCGTATCCACTTCCCTTCAAACCAGTCATGTGATCAAATGATCCCCTCCGAGGGCACGTTATGACTTAAGACGTGGTTCTCACCTCCTAAACTGCGTCTGTTGCTTTTCTTCAGGTCTGAATGAGTGTTGTTCTCCTCTAGAGACACAGAAGATGGAGAAAACACGGCAACATCACATCCCAACATGGCCGGAACCTTCTCCATCAGGAACTGAGGAACCACACCTGTGAACAACCAACAACAGCTCCATCAGGTGGCTTAGCTTTCATTCATTGCAAGGATGATTTAACTCTTGTGCGGTCATCCTTTGGGAAGCACACTCAGGTCTCCGCAGAGCCCAGGCGACAAAATATAATTTTGTAACAAAATAATTTTCTTTTTTTTTAAACAAATGTAATTTTACTGTTTATTAATGTTTTTACTTCATATTTGTGCAGTTTTTGGAGGATTTATCATTTTTTAATTTATATAAATAAATATTTTGTTGAGTAGGTTTTTATACAAAAACAGCTTTTTATGTAAAATTCACTTTATAAAGAGCCACATTTCTAACTTTCATTCATGGGGATCACATGATAATTTGACATGGTTTAGTGTGAGATTTTTGCCCATCTTTTGGAAAATGCAGTTTTAAAAAGTAAAAAATTATCACTTTATCCAGTAGATGGCAGCAGAGCTCCACTATATGCTATTTGACTGAAAGACTCTTTTCACAAGTATTTTCAGCTGGATTCAGATCTAATTATGAAATCACAATTAAGACAATAAAACTATTTATTGTCAAAGTTTAGTATTTTTTGTAATAAAAAAAATCAGTTTTTCAGTATTGTTACATTATGATGAGACCCCCCTTAGAAAATGTACAAAATTCATCCTCAAAATCAACATTACTGAAAAACTTATTTTTTTCAGTACAAAAAAAATAATAAACTTTGACAAAAAGTAATTTTTATTCTTATTATTGTGATTTCATAATATTTAGATCTGAATCCAGCTGAAAATACTTGTGAAAAGAGTCTTTCAGTCAAATAGCATATAGTGGAGCTCTGCTGCCATCTGCTGGATAAAGTGATAATTTTTTACTTTTTAAAACTGCATTTTCCAAAAGATGGGCAAAAATCTCACACTAAACCATGTCAAATTATCATGTGATCCCCATGAATGAAAGTTACAAATGTGGGTCTTTATAAAGTGAATTTTACATAAAAAGCTGTTTTTGTATAAAAACCTATTCAACAAAATAATTTATATATATAAATTTAAAAGATATGATAAATCCTCCAAAAACTGCACAAATATGAAGTTAAAACATTAATAAACAGTAAAATTACATTCGTTTTTGTAAAAAACAATTATTGTTACAAAATTACATTTTGTTGCCTGGAGACCCCAAAGACCCTGAGTGTGACTTTTTTTCTACACTAACATAAATTTAAATTTTAGCAAACGTCGATTGGGATCTAAAAAGACCCCATAAGGGTTAAAGCCAATTGAATTCTCCATTGTTGCAGCTCCTCTCTTCCCAGTCTGTCAGTAACGCTCTGTTTAGTTCCTGTCTCTATGAAGCCCCGCCTTCTGAAAAGCACAATGTGCTCTGATTGGTCAGCTGGAGCAGTGTGTTGTGATTGGTGTTTGGGAAATGTCCCGCCCCTTACCATAACCGCCAGTTTCAACACACTACTGACTAACTCAACCAGGCCCCGCCCCTTTATTCTGTGTATGAATTATTTAAATGAGGAATATTGTGAAGAAGACTGGAGATGGAGGCGTTTCAGGAAGTCCGATAAAAGAACTAATGTCTCAGTAACACACCCAGCTGTTGAGCGTTATCGATGAGACTCTGCACCGCCGCCGCCTGATGCTTGAGTCTCTTCTCTGTGCTGCTGCTCATTTTTTCTCCTCCGTCTCCACAGTGAAAGAGATTCGGCGCGAAGATGACCGAGAGATTACTGCTGTCCATCTTATTCTCAGCGCATCTGAAATGAGGGAGCAACACACACACACAGAATGAGCAATACACACTCGTTACATGCGTTTCAACACAAAACCACTTCTGAAAAGATCCTGCTATTCAGAAGAACACATCAATTAACATAACAAGAGATTTGAGACAAACAGACGTCGCACCGCTGAGAGACGGTCTTCAGGAAACCGAAGAAGTAACGCAGCGTGTTTAAGTTCCTGTCGGACAGCACACAGGACAGCAGGACTGTGGCCGAGGTCCTCTCCTCCTCCGTGGGCAGCTCCTGGGCCTTCAGGAAAGCACTGTGCAGGTCTACGGACAGAACCGGCTCTGGAAGCTCCCTGAAAAACTGTTTGAGGAGTCCAGCGATGTCCAGCGGGAGAGCAGTGGGCAGACAGTCCTCGCCCTGGTCCAGTTTGGCCTACAGGGTCAAAACAATACAGCCGCTGTTTAATAATGCCACCGGTCAGTGTCTCAGTGAACGAAAGCGGAGGTCACGCACTCACCCTGAGGCTCTTGACCCGCACCACTGAGCCGGACTTTCTGAAGAGGCCCTCTGTGTCCAGATGATCCATGAGGCTCGTACAGGCATCCACGACAAAGCTGAGAGAGACCGAGACACATGAACACTACTGCTACAGGGCATAATAAAACTGGATAATGATGATTAAATAGAAAATAAAAATTAATTATACTGATACATAGGGCAAATAAATAAAATTTAACAATACTAAAATACAGGACAAAAATATTATATAAAATAATAATTAAATTAAATATAAAATAATAAAAAAAAAATAATGAAATATAGGGGGAAAAATAAAATAAAGTGCTAATAATGAAATATAGGGCAAATATATTTTACTATACTTTTATAGGGAAATATAGGGCAAATAAATCAAAATAATATTAAAATTAAATAAAAAGAGAGAATGGGGCAAATAAATAAAATAATATTTCACTATAATGAAATAAAGCAAAAATATATATATTACTATTATTTTATAGGGAAATTTAAATAAATGTATAAAAATAAAATAATGAAATAGGGCAAATAAATAAACTACTAAAATGTAGGACAAAATAAATATTAATCACAATAATAATACAATATATTGAAATATAGTGGAAAATAAAAAATATAAATATAAAATACTAATAATAAAATATAATGAAATATGCAGCACATATATAATGTATTTTACTATAATTGTATAGGGAAATATAGGGCAAATGTTAAAATTGAATAAATCTAGAGAACAGGGCAAATAAATAAAATAAAATAATATTTCAATATAATGAAATATAAAGCAAAATATATATTTTACTACCATTTTATAGGGAATAATGAATATATATAGAAAATATTAAATAATGCAATATAGGGCAAATAAATGAACTACATGTAGGACAAAATAAATATAAAATATATAATAATAATGAAATATAGGGGAAAATAAAAATATTAAATATAAAATACTAAAAATAAAATATAATGAAATATAGCAGATATAATATTTTGCTATCATTTTATACTGAATATAAAATTAATATTAATATAAAATAATATTAAAATCAAAAATATAGGGAATGGGGCAAATAAATAATATATAAAAGAATGATAATTAAATAATATAGAGCAAAAATAGAATATATTTTACTATCATTTTATAGGGAAAATAAAATATAGGGCAGATAAACAATAATAAATAGTACAATTAAATATAAAATAAAGTAAATATCCAATGCATCAGCAACATTTAGATCATTTCTTTAATTATTTTATTTGTCAGATGTTTTTGCCATTCATACTTTGCTTATTTAATGTTTCCTTTTACTACACGTTTAACTATCTAGCCACATTCCACAGATCGCACTGCACTCTGGAAAAACACTGTTTAACCGTACTGTATTTGAGTGCATTCATGCATCAATCATGCCGTTTAAAGCCATTCACACCAGCAGATGGCTGTGGGGCATAGACATCGTTTTGCATCAAAAGACGCTGCAAGTATGTGATAAATGGTGTCATTGAGACTTAAAGCCATCGTTCACCCAAAAATGACTCGCCCTAACGTCATTCCAATCTAAACCTATAGCACTTATGTTCATCTTCAAAACACAAATGAAGATGTTTTTAATGCATTTGAAAACATCAAATGCATTAAAAAAAACACTTAATTTTTTTTGAAGGGTTAGACTTTCAATGGAGGGACAAAAAGTTCTCAGAATTCATAATTACTGACAATTTTTATTTTTGCAGAACTAACCCTTAGGTGGGTGTGTCTCAAAATAAATCATGGTAATCTTTTTTTTTTTTTTTTTTTTTACACAGGAATGAGTTTGGTCAATTTTGATTGTTTTAAACACTGAAGTCTATCACAAAGCTCCCAGTGTTAAGTTCTTACAAACATTACAAATATCAAAAAGCATCTGTAAACAAGCGTTAGACTCAGTCTTACCAGGGTACGTCTCCGTAGTCTAACACATGACAGTGTGGCAGACCTTCCAGCGCAACCCCAAACACCCTCACCTGGAGACACAAGAAGATCTGTTCAGGTACGGAGAACAAGTGAAGCTCTGTGTGTTTGAAAATCAACAGCATTTCCCTTCATGATTTACTTAATGTCATTTCCACACAGCTGACCTGAAGAAGTTGTTCCCAGAGGAGCCAAACATCACAAGACCACAATCAACTCTTTATGACTGCCTAGAATACAATACACTTTCATTCTCTTAGGATCACATTTTTGTGTTCAAAATGTGTTGATTCAGCTCTTTATTACAGTGAACCACGTGAACAGGAAGTTGATCAACCATTTGTCTTTACATGTTACGTTTAAAAAAATACCAAGCGTTATGTTATTCTCATGATGTCTAAAAAATAAAACAAAGAGACACTGACAGCTCATTCAGTCAAAGTGACGGATAAGCTTTATTTGTAGGGCAACCTTATGATTTGACACGATTTCAGTCTTTTTAAATGGAAGTTCCCCAAACCGGTAGTGCAACCCATAACGCATAACGCTAGTAAGGAATAAGGTGGATAGATTCTCAGATGAAAAACTGTGGCTAGGTAGAAAAACATTGATATATTGAACATTATTAAAGGTGCAGTTGTTTCTGGATATTTTACTGCAAATCTTACATACTGCACCTTTAATAATAAAACACAAAGTTCCGGTTGCAGACTATTTCAGTAATAATCAGTGATCTAGACAGCATTCTAGGATGTTATATCTGTGTATTCCTCTTTATTATTATTAATAAACGTGACAAAAAGAGCATTTCGAGAACTATCCAACTTACGGTTGTCCTAAAATGCTGCTGTTTAGATAGGAAGCGCAATAAATATTGTCAGATTGACAAAACAATCAGTGTTCATATGATAAAATCACAGGTTTTATAAACTCACCGTGTTCGCTGAAGTCTGTTTATTTCTGTTTTTGTTCCAGTTTTTTATTTTTATTCCATAAACGGACCGAAGATGCTGAACGACGGCCAGACGAACCACATTTCTCTCCAGAACCTTCATGATGACGACTAAAAACCTTTAAAACGACTCGAAATATGATCTAAAAAAGGTGCTTTAGGCTTAAAATCAAGCGAAATAAATATACGTTACGGTTGTGTTGGCTTATTTTTCTTCGCATTTCAATAAAAACAACCGATCAAAGTCACCAGACACCTCCTAAACATCATTTTATAAAACAAAATTAAGTCTAATCGTCGCCATATAGATCCAGTGTTTGTTTCTGTCCGCTTTCTTCACAACGGCAGCTCGGAAAAAGACGTTCAAATTTCGCCCTGCCTACGTCACGCAGGCGTTTCCTGCACTCTGATAGGGCTGGGAGTAGTCACGTGAGGGTTCCTTCTCGGATGACCCCGCCCCATGCAGTGTGATTGATGGCGCAGCAGATGCTCGCGTGTTAAAGCGACAGTGCAACATAATATGACACGACAGCTTTGCAAAACAAGTCAGTACTAGTGCTAGATAATTGCCCATATGTTTTCAGAGGATCTGGAGATTCAAATATATATATTTAAAATTTTTATATGTACTGTTTTTTTGCATTTTTGACGTCATACAGTGCATTTTATATTTTTTTAAGTTTAGAAAATATACTGTGATATTCTTTTAAGAACCCTAGAGTACCATGTAAATGTGTTGTATGCAATTATTATTCAATATAGCATGTTTTTATCATCACAATACCACTTAATTTTTTTTGTATTGCATTTTGTGTTTGTGCAGGCAAGTGATCACTCAATACGCTGTTGTTTATTATCAGTTATCTGTTTTTATTACAACATTACATGTATATACAGTAAAAGAGACAGTACAAATGTACGGCTGAGACTGAGAGATTGTTGTTGGTTTAGAAGCACTTCCTGTGGACAATGGATGGGCCTGCCTCGTCGTACTCCTGCTTGGTGATCCACATCTGCTGGAAGGTGGACAGGGAAGCCAAGATGGAGCCACCGATCCAGACGGAGTACTTACGCTCGGGAGGAGCAATGATCTAGAGAGAGAGATGGAGAAACATGTTATTTCAAACATGTTGTGCAACAACAGATGCAGCATATTAAAAAAACAAACCCTGCTAGTTAACTACATTAAACACTCTAAAAAATGTTGGGTTAAAAACAACCCAAGTTGGGTTAAATATGCACAAACAAAAGCACAAGTCTTGAAAAGTGAAGTCAAAGCGTCGCCGCCAGGTGGTTGGTCCCAGTATAGCTCATAAACCCCGCCCTCTTCATGTAATTTAATGGTATGTGAGACAAACTAAATAATTAAATTACACTTCAAATATTATCACTGATTTAAGTTCAAGTGTTTTTTTTTCTGAAAAATAGTTTTTGTTTTAGTTATTTGATTCTATAGAAACGGGGGTGTGGCGTCATGATTGACAGCTCCTCTGAGGAAAGCAGTCACTGAGGTGCCAACTGACTTTTTATTTTATTTAACCGCCAATAAACCTCAAATGAAGAAGAATAACGCTTTTTTTTTTTCGGGAAACATTGGCGTTTTAACTTTAATTTCTTCATTTCCACAACTGATTATTTTTAACATCGACATAATGAGTTGTTCTGCAGTAGATTCTGCTGGAGTGTGTGGGCGGGAAAAGCCATGAAAGAGCGCGAACCCAGGTCGCGAATCAAGATGTCAGCGCCATTTTAGGACATTGGCGGCTTCACAAACCCAGCGTTTCAGTTAAATATTTGACCCAACCTTTTGGGTAGTTTTATTTAACTCAACTATTGTTTAAAAAATACTATATGGCTGGCTTAAAAACACAAAAAAGACACATAATTACTAGAAGCATAATAATAAACATGTATTAAATTATGTTCACCTTTTGATTATTTATTAAACATATTAATAAATTGTATTTTCCAAACAGTTTTGGCTTCATTTTAAGCGAGCTGTATTTAACACAACTACTAGGTTAAAATAACCCACTGTCCATTTTCAACCTAACTTTGGTTATTTTTAACTCAGTGTGAAGTTAAAGTTAATTCATTACTTGTAAAGTTTCACAACTTGTTTTTTTTTTTTCAATTAAATGTTAAGCTGATTTATATATGTTTCGCTCACCTTGATTTTCATGGTGCTGGGGGCCAGAGCAGTGATCTCCTTCTGCATACGGTCAGCAATACCAGGGTACATGGTGGTACCGCCGGACAAGACGTTGTTGGCGTACAGATCCTTACGGATGTCAATGTCGCACTTCATGATGCTGTTGTAGGCGGTCTCATGGATACCAGCAGACTCCATACCTGAAGTGAGAGAGGAAAGTTGAGTTTTCAATCACAACACAACTGGAAGAATGAATTGAAGAGCATCCGGATGAAACGCACCAATGAAGGAAGGCTGGAAGAGGGTCTCGGGGCAGCGGAAACGCTCGTTACCGATGGTGATCACCTGACCGTCGGGCAACTCGTAGCTCTTCTCCAGGGAGGAGGAGGAGGCGGCGGTGGCCATCTCGTTCTCGAAGTCCAGAGCCACATAGCAGAGCTTCTCCTTGATGTCGCGCACGATCTCACGCTCAGCTGCGGAGAGGAGAGTTGTGTTACTTCAGGGACTCTTGGATACAAAGTCTGCCGAAAGTTTACCGGCACTCACCGGTTGTAACGAAAGAGTAGCCTCTCTCAGTCAGGATCTTCATGAGATAGTCAGTCAGATCGCGACCGGCCAGATCCAGACGCATGATGGCGTGGGGCAGAGCGTAACCCTCATAGACTGGGACGTTGTGGGTCACACCGTCACCAGCGTCCAGCACGATACCTGCAGAGGGCAGCACGCGGTCAGACCGTAAATTAGCACCTGTCCACACCTGTCAGCCGGAGCGTTCCGCTAATCTTACACAATGCAGACAGCTTTTATGATATCAGCGTGCTGACAGGGCAAAGTTGTGAACAAACGTTCCTACAGAGTTATCTGGTGTTTAATAACCCAGCAAACAACAAAAATAACATTTACTAAAAGTGCATTCAGATACGTTTAATTTTGGAACTATTTTTCAACCATGCCGAGAGAGCGTCTTTTCAACGCTCATTAAACGTCCAAATGTTCTCAAAACGTTATTTATACATCGTTCATGGAGTGTTTTTTTTTCTGAAATGTTTTAGTTGGACGTTCTAACGTATTTAAACGTTAAGTAACGTTCACATAATGTGTGAAGGATGATAAAATGGAACGTTCCCCTAACGTTCGCATACCCAAGAAATAACGTTTTTAAAACACTGAATGTTTTGAACGCGTTGAAATGTTCAGAAATAACGTTTTTAAAACACTGAATTTAAACGTTCAGAAATAACGTTTTTAAAACACTAAATGACTTGAACGAATAGAAACGTTCAGAAATAACGTTTTCATGTGAACTTTAGCGAACGTTCTTAGAACATATTTTCGCTAGCTTGGATTGTTTGATAAATTATACAGCCCTATTCATAAATAAATAAATAATCTAAAGGAAATGCTAATAAATCTATACAGGATTCCAATTGGAATTTCCATCATAATTTGGAAACGATTCTAATGAGAATCAGGGTTGTTATTGTTAACTAAAACCATTAAAAATAAATAAATAAATAATTGTTGTTTTAAATATTTAAAAAAGTATTTAATTTCAGCTAGCTGTCAACTTGAATGACTAAACTAACTAAAAAGTCTTTTAAAAAATATAGAGACATTTTTTAAAAAAATATGACAAAACGCACAAAAACATTACTAAAATAAATCGGCTAGTAATAAAGTAACATCAATGGGAATCTTCTGATATGATTCCAACACAGTTCATATGGTACAAAATCTGTCACTGGGGCGATACCCTTTCAAAAGGTACTAATATGTACCATTTAGGCATTAATATGTGCTTTTTGGTATTAATATGTACCTTTAAGATGCTAATATGCACCTTTTTAGGGGTAAATATGGTAACTTTTGAAAAGTTACCGCCCTAGTTACAGCTTTTGTACCTTTTTACTCAGAGAGTGTGCGTAATACTGATTTCGCTCATTAGTAGAACAGCAGCGGTCGGCTTATCTCGACTTGTTGTTTAAGAGTGTTGGTCATAATGACTAACCGGTGGTACGGCCGGAGGCGTACAGGGACAGCACAGCCTGGATGGCCACATACATGGCAGGGACGTTGAAGGTCTCAAACATGATCTGCAAGAGCAAAGACAGAAGTTGTTATGAGCTCTGTGAGGGAGAACGAGACTCTCATGTGTGAAGAAGTCTTCATCAGTACCTGAGTCATCTTCTCCCTGTTGGCCTTGGGGTTGAGAGGGGCTTCGGTGAGCAGGGTTGGGTGCTCCTCGGGTGCCACACGCAGCTCATTGTAGAAGGTGTGGTGCCAGATCTGAAGAGAACAGTCATGTTAATCACACTGCTCTAATGCATTTGATTATTAAGTGAATGTTACTGTGAATTCGCACCTTCTCCATGTCGTCCCAGTTAGTGATGATGCCGTGCTCAATGGGGTACTTCAGGGTCAAGATACCTCTCTTGCTCTGAGCCTCATCACCTACGTAGCTGTCCTTCTGACCCATACCGACCATCACACCCTGAGGGAGAGAGACGCGGGCTTAGTGAGCACAGATGTGAGGATAATAAACTGACACTACAGGCAAAAACGGTGCTTTTTCACGCACTGGTCAGTTTGAGAGAGATTTGGTTTTTCATAACTAGTGGAAAGAAAGCGAGTGTTCAGAAATCTCCACTTCAGCAGCTTCACACACACCAAACTTTACACTTTTATTCATATCTATATTCTGATTATTCTATTATTCGCCTGATTTATACAACATTTTACACCTAAAAACATGGTGAAAATGTATTATTTTCTAATCCATGGAGTGATGAAAATAGAAATCCAGAACTTATAATATGTCAACAAAGTCAAACAAAAAATAGGGAATTTATACAAATTGGTATATATAAGAGAATGCATTTGGCAATGCATATTTAATTAGGCAATGCATTTAAAAATGCTTATTTAATTATACAATGCAAACATGTGCATATCTAAACAGCATTTAAAAAATGTGCAAATATGCACAAAAAAGTTTGCAATTCTTAATGTAAATAATTGGTGATTTATGCAAATTAGTATATATATAAGAGAATCTATTTGGCAATGCCTATTTATTTATATAAAGCAATCATTTTCATATTTAAACATTTAAAAACATAAGAAAAGTAATTTTTTTTGCAATTAATTGGGAATTTATGCAAATTGGTAGATATAAGAGAATGCATTTGGCAATGATTATTTAATTAGGCAATGCATTTGAAAATGCAAATTTAATTAGACAATGCAATCATTTGCATATTTAAACAGCATCTCAAAAAACTTGCAAAAAATGCAAAAAAAATTTTGCAATTAATGTAATTGGGAATTTATGCAAATTTGTATATATTAAAGAATGCATTTGAAAATGCATATTTAAATTAGACAATGCAATTATTTGCATATTTAAAAAAAAACCTTGCAAAAATATGTTTGCAATTCTTAAAGTAATCAATCAGCCGGTGAAATATCTGTGGTGTCTTGCCTTAACTGGACCATATTAATTAAAACACTACAGTTCATGCACAGGAGAGGATTTCCCCTGTATTGTTTTGCAGATGTGTTCGCACCTGGTGACGGGGCCTTCCAACAATGGAGGGGAAGACAGCACGGGGAGCGTCATCTCCGGCAAATCCAGCCTTGACCAAGCCAGAGCCGTTGTCGCACACAAGGGCGGTAGTCTCCTCGTCGTCGCACATGGTTGGTTTTCTGGTTGGTCTGTGAAGGAAGCGTCACACCGTCAGAGACAGAGCCAACAATCATACAAGTACCATGATGTTCTACACTATATGACTTTGTCTAAATCTTCTCAACGTACATGCAAAACTACAATTGTTAAATATTAATCAAACTCGTCTGAATCTACCAGCGACATGTGCTTCGTCTCTCCTGCCCCCGAAAGGGTTAGTGAAATCATATCTGCTCAAGACTTTCAGTAATGCCAAAGAAAGGCTAGAGTTTAACTGCAGGACAGGCGCTCTATTTAGGGCTCGACCAGTTTAAGAGAAGTCCTCTCACTTTCGCAGCTGTCGCCGTCACCTGCCGAGCTTCATTCATGCACTGTGATGCTTCAGTATTGCATGAAAAAACATACTATCAAGTCAAAAGTAGAAGCTAAGAATCTTAAGATTATCTGCTCCGCCGAAAGTCGTCAAGCTGTTATCCGTTCACAGAGTCTAACTAGTACAAGAAAGATCTAAAGAAATATCAGATGCAGTAGCTTCTCGCAGGACTCACCAAGTTGTTATCACAAGACTGATGCTTCCACTGGGACAGAGAGACAAGGTGAGGAGCCCCTTTAAATAAGAGCGGCCCCTGGGGGCCGGGGCGGAGCGTCGGGTTCACACAAGCCCAAATAAGTGCAGCCGAGAAAAAATAAAAAAAGAGAAAATAACCCTCTCCTCCACCCGTGAATCTGATCCCCCCGGTTGGATCGGCCTCCCTAAAATTAAGAAAGGCTTCCTTAGAAATAGCGGGCTGAGTGCCAATCATCTGCGTCTTAAACGTGGACTTGACATGTCAGATATTTGATTATTATTTGACATGTTTGCAAGGCAACATTTGCATATGCATATATATTAAATAAAAATGTGTAATGTGCATGTTGTTGTACCGCAGCATGCTTTATGCTTTCATACTTTTATGTGGTTCTCACTTTCTTCATTGGATAAAAGCAGGGTGGGTTTTTGATTTAAACTTTTGCTTATGCATTTGTGAGGGATAATATTTAAATATTTTTATGCATTTCTGAGTAATTTTGTGTGGGGCTTCTGTTGGAAACAGCTTATAGTCAGCAGTCTCTTGATATAATTGTGATTATTCAGCCTTTTTCGAACACAGGCTGCCTAAAGATGTCAACCAACCGTAACTAGGGTCTCTCGTTTTAGCAACATCTTAGAGGCTCCTCGCTCTCTCCAGGATGAATACTGTATATGTCAGTGGGTGCTGGCATGTGTGGGCTCGAACCCTAAATGTGGTTAACAGCTGAGGGGTAACAGCAGCCTGGCCCTCTCTCCCTTAGCAGCGCCCCGATTGGCTGGGCTGTAGTAGTAGCTGCGCTCTGATTGGCTTAGCCCTCTCCTTTTAGGGTCATGGTTCTCATCAGGTGTTATGAACGTGAGGCCGGCCGAGCGTCTGTGTCCGGACCTCCCATTGGTGTGATTCATAAGATCCTGATCCTCAGCGCCCCATTAGGAAATTCTCCCTTACTATGGCAACATATGGACGTCTGGGAGTCGCAAATCATCTTTCTGAGACACATTTCCAAACTCGTCCATGTCATTAACTCCGCTAGAACTGAAATAGAACTAGTGTGGAAATTCAGACATTCAGAAAGGAATTTACATTCACAGATCTATCTATTTATTTTATTTTTATTGCACATTTCATTCGACCAAAGGCGATGCACAAGAGTAAAATACAAACATCAAACAGATTAAAAACAAAAGACAATAAAAAACACATAGATACATTTTGTATGTATGCAAATTGTATAATATTCATTTCTAGTAATTGTGCAGTTAATTCTCATATTGTATTTTCAGAAAGTTTTGGAATATTTTTCCTCTCCCCAAATTTGTCACTACCGAAACACAATAATCAATAATTTAATCAGAAGGGTCACATTGACCGATTGAGATTTTGTTCACATCTTCCTTATAAATATATTTTTTTAAACAGTTTTCACAGGTAAATCAATAACAATTACAATTTTATCAATATTTCAAGTGTAATTAATGAGATTTGTTGTATTTTGAATTCAGTCTTTCTTTGTAAAAGTCACAAAGTGTATCAAACTGATTTCAAAGTGAAGGATTCATTAGTGACCACATCACATGACACAATTTAACTCGCATACTAATGATTCGCATAATAAAACATACTAAAATTGTAATGATTTGCATAACTGTACTAAAATTTTGTTTATTTCCCCCAAATAAATAATTATGTGTTCACTTTAATCACTACTGAAACGTGCTGAAGTTTCGCCAGTGACAATTTTACATACTTTTGAGGCAGATATGCACAGAAAAAAATAAATTTTACCGAAAAACACACAAAAAACAATGATGTCACTACTGAAACTTCACCACATGTTTCGGTTGTGACAATTTTAGACACTTTTGAGCCGCTCAGAGATGATAATCTGCACAGTTCTGAACAGTTTTACACACATAAAAACTACATTTTATTGAATAACACCCATAAAAGTGTGTTTAATTGCAGAAAAAGGTGTTTTTTTAGTGACGTTCTTTAAAGTTACACACAGATTTTCAGACTTTTGAACACATTTAACTCAGAATGATGATCTATCTGCTGTGAGAGGAATATTTCCTGGTCAGAAATGTAGAAGTGTGTTAAAATCAGACTAAAACACACTGTTTCGGTAGTGACATGAATTTTTTTTTTTTTACATAAAGTTTCATGATTTAAAAAATAAAATATAAAATAATTTTTTAACTTAACTTTAAAAAAAAAAATCAGAAATATTGCACAAAAAAAAAAAAAAAACCACAAAAAAAATTTGCAAAAATTATTTCAATATCGTTTTCACAAGTTGAAATTTATGGTCAGGGTTCAGGACAGCCTCCCTATTGAAAGTACCCAATAAATGATGATTTTTTATATATTAATCTTACTGATATTTTAAATATTATTGTTGGATTCAACATATAATAGAATAATCTTAGTGAACATCTAAAATTTGAAGACTTACACAAACTACACAAACAATTGAACCTTAATCTGAATTCTAAACTCAATAGGAAGCCAATCCAATCAGGAGTGATAATTTCCCTTTCTAGTCCCTGTTAAAGTCGGCCGCAGCATTTTGGACCAGCTGAAGGTCAGATAAACAAGACTGAATTCATTTGTTTTTTCAAATTTAAGAGCCAGATTCCCATCAGACATTCTGAGAGGATCCGTCCAAAACCAACATTTAATTGGAGAAAATATGAGATATGTTGTCACCTGGTTTCAGTTGAAGGTAAAGCTGTATATCGTTTGCATAAAGATGATATAAAATGTGATGTTTACGAAAGATCCTGGCTAAAGGAAGAAGATAGAGGGAAAATAAGACAAGACCTAAGACAGAGCCCTGGGGTACACCACATCTATCTATCTATTGTTAAATATAAACGTGTAACTGCGTGAATTAAAACAAATAAACTGTAATGCAACAATAAACACTGACATTCGTCTCTGTTTCAGACTGAACCTCACAGATGAACGAGTGATTGAGAAAGAGGGAGTGATGGAGGGCGTCTGTTCTGTCACTTCATGTCACAGCTGGTTGTGGGGGTTCGTTCCTCCGTCACATTGCCACTGCTTGAGAGTTTGACTATTAATAGCGTTCTGCTCTGTCTGCATATAGAGGAGCGTCCAGATTCCTCAGGCCGTCATGATGACCGCCGCTCCACCAATCAACACGAAACACGTGATTTAATGATCATCCGTTTCATCAGAGAGCAGTGAAGCGCTTTACTGTCAGAAAATTAATATGGTCATATTACACTATAGTCTCACACAACAGCAAATATCAGTCAGTGTTCAAATCCTCATTGAGTCAATTATTAATACAAATCATGAAGAATGATGTACATTGTTACCTCATCAAGACAAAAATATATGTTTAATCACAGAAACAGATAAAATAAAAGCAGAATATAAAGATATTAAACAATAAAGAAGGGTTTATATATGTATATATATATAATTTAATATTTAATAATTGAATATGTTTATATTCTGCTGTTATTTTATCCAATTTTATACTAAAGTGAATGTGATTATAGTTAATTTAGTAAACAATAATAAAATATTTATTTAAATAAATGTTTTAAATAAAATATTATATATTATAATATATAATTTATTTATTTAAATAAAGGATATATTTATACATTTATATAGTTATATATTTATAATTTATTTAAATACATCATATATTTATACATCATATATATATATATATATATATATATATATATATATATATATATATATATATATATATATATATATAATAGAATTTTTATCCAATTCTATCCCATAGTGAATGTGAATATAGTAAACAAAAATAAAAATAAATAAAAATAAACATTTTAAATAAAATATTATATATTATAATGTATAATTTATTTATTTAAATAAATTATATATTTATACATTTATAGTTATATATTTATAATTTATTTAAAAGCATATTTATAATTTATAAATATATAGTTCATTTAATATATATATATATATATATATATATACAATTTAATATTTAATAATTGAATATATATATTCATATTCATATATAATATATAATATATAATATATATATATATATATATATATATATATGTATATAAAATTTAATAATTTAATTTGTTTATATTTTGCTTTTATTTTATCCAATTTTATCCCATAGAGAATGTGATTATAATAAATTTAGTAAAAATATTAGTAAACAATAATAAAATATTTATTTAAATAAATAAATAAATATTTTAAATAAATTATTTATACATTTATATAATTATATATTTATAATTTATAAACATAATTTATTTAATATACATAAATAAAATGTAATATATAATATTAAATATATATTAGTAATATATATATAATTTATATATTACAGTTGATTATATTTATATATAAATTATATATAATAATTGAATATGCTTTTATTTTATTCAATTTTATTGAATATTTTATAGTAAAATACAATATATTACAATTTTATTGTAAATGTAGTAAAATATAGTAAACAATAACAAAATAATATTTATTTATTATTTAAATAAATAAAAAATAAAATATCATATATTAAAATTTTAAATAAAATATATAATATTAAATAAACCAATATTTAAATAATAAATATAAACAGCAGTAAAGATTTTGGCACTCTCCTCAAATATAATATTTTTATGTTTAACATGCTTACATTTCTTTTAGCTTAATAATGATTATAATATATTTAACAAATGTATAGTTAATAATATTTATGTAAGCTGATATAAAATATAAAAAGCAGTAGTGACGTTGGCTGTACTCTCCTCAAATAAAATCGACATGTGAGATACAGTTTGTAAAGTAAGAGCAGCAGCGCCTCCCAGCGGCTCGATGACGCACTGCAGCCCGCGCTTACACGTCATCAGAGCGACGCGGGGCCGTGACGCTGCCACGCGACGCCTGTTATGATTACATGCCTCCACATGAGAAGTTTTATATGTGTTTTTCAGCGCGTGTTTGGATCGGCGATGGTGTTCAGGAGTGAGGCGGAAGTGACGAGCTCATAATGCAGGATGAATGATTACTCTCTGCAGCAGGAGAACGAGCTCGAGGCGCTGGCGTCCATATTCGGAGAGGATTTCACGGACATCCGAGCAGAAGATCCATGGAAGGTGCTCCTTTATATCGTCTGGCCAGTATTTTGTGTCTTTAAGAGCACGTGGTCAGTTCGCGGGTCTTATAAAGTTTCTTGTTCCACAAACAGAAACTTTCTGACCAGAAGTGCTCAGATATGCGTTAAAGTGGGCGTGCCGTATGTTAATTAGCTCAGTGTTTTGACATGCGTCACGTAAATAATTCACTGAAACATGAAACTAATTAATAGTTTAATTAATATGTATATATTTTAATAATTGTATAGTACTGCTTTTAGTATAATAACTCTGTCACAGTTTCTTAAACCAGACTTTTATTTTGGCGGGTTGTTGTTACACTTTATTCACTTATGTATGAGATTCTGCATTATACAGTAAGTTTGATCATTTTTATGCCTGGATTCTGCCCTCACCGTGGTCCTGTCCAGGAAGTGATGCGTGTGTGCTGATGTCATCTGCAGGTCAGGCGTCCTCCTGAGGTGTACCTGTTCCTGCGGCCGAAGGGACTCGGGTTCGGACAGGCGAGTTTCGTCTCGGTGGACCTGCAGGTCAAATGTCCTGCGACCTACCCTGATGTGTGAGTGTCTCGAGTCACACCTCATCATAACAAACAAAACATGAAAAGCAAAAGTAATTCAGAGAGCTTCCTCACTTTTAGCTGTTTTAAGGATTTAAAAAGTGCCTCAGAACATGGAGAAACTTTAACAAATCTGCATTCGTGTATGTCAAATTTGGCTGCAATCAACACATTATTACACACAAATTCAGTGTTTTTGTCGTCCAAAAGACACCGATTTCAACATAATCACACAATCTGTCCTTAACAATCGTACAATTATTAAAAAAAAGATGTTTCGATATATTTTTGACACATTGATTCGTTATTAGTAAACTAATACAACGATGCATCTTTTTCTAGTGAGTTTTTTTTTTTCAATTTTTAAAAGAATATTTATTTATCGCATCTTTTTAAAATAGTAACTAATACACAAATAAAATAATGCATTTTTTATTTTAATTTTAAAATGATTTTTTTATTTACACACAGATGAAATAGTACCAAATACACACAAATAATGCACAAATAAAATAATCCATCTTTATTAGTTTTAGTTTTTCATTTTCACACAAATGAAATGCTACCAAATACAAATGAATACAACAATGACAATTTTAGCATGTAGCGTATCATTTTTTATAAATCTTTTTTAGTGTTTATTTTATATATTTTTTTAGATTATTTATTTATTACACTTTTTCATTTTCACACGGATTTTCACACAAATAGTACCAATGAATAATGCGCAAGTAAAATAATGCATCTTTTAGTATTTTTTTATATATATATATATATATATATATATATATATATATATATATATATATATATATATATATATATATATATATATATATACAAATATACAAATATACAAAAATAAATAATCCACAAATAAAAAAAGCATCTCTTTTAGTTAGTTATTTAATTATTATTCATTTTTTGGCACTTTTTCTTTTTCACGCAGATGAAATGGAACAAGCAAGTACACACAAATAATGCAAAAATAAAACTGCATCTTTTTCTAGTGTTTTATTTAGATTTTTTTTTTTTTTTTTAATTAGATGTTTTAGTTTTTGCACTTTTTCATGAAATAGTACCAAATACACATGAATAATACACAAATAAAATAATGCATGGATTTTTTTTTTTTTATTATTTATTTTTGTCACTTTTTCATTGTCACACAAATGAAATGCTACAAAAAACAGACGAATAATGCACAAATAAAACAATGCATCTTTTTTAGTGTTTTATTTTTATTTTTAGATTATTTATTTATTGCACTTTTTCATTTTCACATGGAGTACCAATGAATAATGCACAAGTAAAATAATGCATCTTTTTTAGTGTGCATTTTATTTATATATATATAATATACATTTTTTTTTTTATGTATTTATTTATTTTTATTTTCATGCAGTTAAAACAGTACCTAATACACAAATTAAAAATTTTAATTATTATTATTGTTTACTTTTTGGCACTTTTGCTTATTCACGCAGATGAAATAATACCAGCAAGCAGTGTTAATTTTGACAGCAAATTTTTATTTACTTTCATATTTTAGTCATATTTTAGTCATCGGAAATTGTTTTAGTTTTAGTCGACTAAATATCATAAGATTTTAAATCTACAGTAGATTTAGTCGACTAAAGTCTAATTTAGTTACATTGTAATGCATTAATTTTTAGTAATGTTTTGTGTTTGTCTTTTAGTTTTTGCTTTTAAATGTCTATATAGTTGTATATGTGCGCGTCTTCCACACATTTTCGTCTCGTTTTTTTTCATTGACGAAATTTAGAGTATTTTAGTCATAGTTTTAGTCATTCAAAACACATTTTTATTTAGTCATAATTTCATTTTCGTCCGTGAAAAAATGTTGTTGATGAAAATTATGACGACAAAATATTCATCAATGAAATGAACACTGACTGCGAGTACACATCTTTTTCCAGTGTTTTATTTCGATTTTATTATTATTATTTTTTAGATCTTTTAGTTATTGCACCTTTTCATGAAATAGTACCAAATACACATGAATAATACAAAAGTAAAATAATGCATCTTTTCAGGTTTTTATTTTTTGTATTTATTGCACTTTTTAATTTTCACTCAGATGAAAATTATCAATGCATCGCGATTCTTGAATCGTTTCTGATGTTTTTCGAATGCATCGCAAATCGATTCTAAATTTAGTTTTTAACAGCAGATGGCGCTCTGGGCTAGTTTTTAACCACACGCTCAAATGCTCATGAAGAAGAGCGCTCGTGATAAATCTGTGTTTTGTGTTTGGTGTCATGTGATGTCAGGCCTCCAGAGCTGGAGCTGAAGAACGCTAAAGGACTGTCCTACGACAAACTGGAGAAACTCCAGACGGAGCTCAACAAGCTGGCCAGAGCGCGATGCGGAGAGGTGAGGAATGAAGGACGCTTTGCATTGATCAAACACAGTTCTGATGTCACAACAGCATCTGATCAGGTGGTATCTGCTCTGTCAGGTGATGATCTTTGAGCTGGCGGACTGTGTTCAGTGTTTTCTGACGGAGCACAACGTTCCTCCCTCCAGCTCCTTCCACGAGGAGATGCTGAAGAACCAGCGGCGGCAGCAGGAGCGTCTGGCCCTGGAGCAGCAGCAGAAGATGGATCAGCGCCGCAGACAGGAAGAGCAGACCGTACATCACTTCCTGCTGCGCACTCAGCTCTATCTCTGTCTCGGTGTGCTTCAGTAAACTTCATCTCAGTGTTTCTCTTCCACAGCAAAACGAGATCCTGGCGGAGATTCAGAGGAGAGAGGAGGAGAGACGGGAGGAGAGGAGGAGGAAGGAGATGGCCAAACTGGTGAGATCTTCCTCACTTCTCTCGTTCAAGACAGAATCTATCATCATCATCATCATCATCAGTCATCTTTTAATATCAGTGTATAACACTGTGTGATCTCACTGCAGTTATTAGAGATTACCGCAGTAATTGTGCAGTTTATCTTTCAATCACAAAGTTCAAGGGTTAGTTCAATTAATATTCTGTCATTCATTTCTCACCTTCATGTCGTTGCACATCTATAACGCTTACAGTGAGAGTAAATGATGACAGTTTTTCATTTTTGGGTGAACTGTCCCTTTAAGAGTTTATAGAAATTCCACCAAATGTGCATTTATGTGTCTTCATTTATGTTTAATCAGACTATTTATTATATTAAACACAATGTATACATTTTATTTTTTTATGTCATTTATTAATTAGTATTATTATGTTAAGTAGATAATTAATACATAATAATTTTCACAGCATTGAATTAAATCATATATTTCATGTTATTCATATATTGTTAAAATATTTACATTACATTATTTTTATTATATTTAAATAATTCATTTAAAAATTTAATTAATTATTTGATTTTATATATATATATATATATATATATATATATATATATATATATATATATATATATATATATATATAGTATTATGTTATATTGATTTATTAACTATTAATTAATAATCATTTATTCATTTTCACAGCATTGTAGTAAATCATATGGGCCTATTATAGTTTGTATTATTATATTATAAATAAGTGTATAATTAATCATTATTAGTTAATAATTAATTTTCACAGCTTTGAAGTAAATTTTATTATTTTGTTTTGTTGTTATATTATAATACTAATATTATATTATTATATTTCAATAATTAATTATATAAATGTAACTAATCATTTTAATATAATTTATGTAATTAAGGAGTATATATAATTAAGTATAAAATTAGTAAATTATATTAATTATATAATAATTTATTATTATATTTGTTTGATTAATATTGATTAAATAATTAATTAATTTTCACAGCATTGAAATAAATCATGTGGGCCTGTTGTATTACATCATTTATTATATAAACTTAATTAAAAAAAAAAAAAAAATATATATATATATATATATATATATATATATATATATATATATATATATATTTATATGTATATGTATATGTATATATGTATGTATATATATATGTAATTAATTAGTATTAATTTATTCATAATTATTACATATTCATAATTATTACTTTTTCTTAGCATTGAAGTAAATCATATGGGCCTATTATATATATATATAATAGGCCCATATATATATAATTTGTATTAATTTATCAATTATTAATTAATAATTATTAATTTTTCACAGCATTGAGGTAAATCAATTTTATTATTATATATAATTTTAGTAATATTATTTTATTACAATTTTATTATATTTTGTATTATATTATAGTTAAGTATATAATTAATAGTTAATCATTATTAATTTTCACTAAGTAAAATTATATTTAAGTAAATTATATTTAATTTTATGTTATTTATATTATTTATATGAGGTCGTTATATTAAAATATTAAAGTTACTATTATATTGTATTAAAGTATAAATTAAATATAAATGAAAGTTATATTATATTACATTATTTTTATTATATTTAAATAATTAATTATAAAAATTTTACAAATTATTTTAGCACAATTTATATATATATATATATATATATATATATATATATATATATATATATATATATAAATTAGTATTATATTAATCTGTTTTATATTATATTAATTATATAACTAATTAGTATTATATTAATTGATTAATTTAATTATTAATTAATTTTCACAGCATTGAAGTAAATCATATGGGCCTGTTTTATTAATTATACGATTGACAGGCCTGATGATGATTGACAGGTCTAATGATGATTGACAGGTCTAATGATGATTGACAGGTCTAATGATGATTGACAGGTCTAATGATGATTGACAGGCCTGATGATGATTGACAGGTCTAGTGACAGCATGTGATGTGTGTGATTCAGGAGCGTCTGGAGAGCGTGGTCTCTGTCCCGCCGGCTGTAGAAAGACAAGCGTCAGGCTCCGGCTCTCCTGTGGATCCGTCGGAAGTGAAGAAAGCGCTGGGGAACAGACGGAGAACCACGTCCAGCAGCAGACACCGGTCTGAGCGCCGAACAATCACTGACAGGAACACGTCTGCGGTCACACGGTCTAAAGTGTGTGGTTTCCTTCTTCTTTCCTAGACGAGACACATGCAGCGAGGACGGTCCACGTCAGCAGGAAGTGCTTCACTTCAGTAGCAGTCTCCTCGGAGAGGTCGTCGTTCACAAAGGGAAGTGTATAGGTGAGCATTCTGGGCTGTCCGTCGGCACGTTCAGGACTGAGACGAGGTGATGTGTGATGATGTGTCTCTGTGTCAGGTGAGAGCGAGCGACTGGGCCGCAGTGTGTATTACGCTTTCAACTCCACCTCTGGAGATTTCTCCGTCGTGTACGAGTGGATCCTCCGCTGGAACAAGACCGTCGGGAAGTTCTTCACCAGCCAGGAGAAGGAGAAGATTGAGAAATGCAAAAAACAGGTAGAAAATCAACCAATCAGAGTGCTTTAAATGTCATGGAGAACATATTTAGCCATTAATCTGACTTAATTATCAAACATTAAATCATTGGATGAATGAATGAATGAATCGTCACATTTATTTTTATAGCGCTTTATACAATAAAGTTCACGTTTGTTAGGTTTTCCTTCACTATCTGATATTATATTTTAGTTTAATAAAGAAATTGTTACATTGACAATTTGTGATTATATATCAATATAGCTATAAAATAATAGTAATAATAAATAAAAACGAAATAACTATAAAAATGAAAAACTATATAATAATAATTATTATTATTTTACATTTCAAAAAACTTTACAAAATTATAATAATATTCATGACTGCCTTAATTTACTTATTTTCAAATAATAATTAAATTTTATAAAGAAATTCATACATTGGCACATTTTATCTGTGTAATTTCATGCATTTAAATGTGTGATTTGTATATCAATATAGCTATAAAAAAAGTAATAATAAATAAATACTAAAAAAATAAGAAATATTACTTCACTGTAAAATAAAACAATTGTGTATTTAAGAAAAATACATTTTACATTTTTTTAATGTTTTTTTTTATATTACAATAAAATTTACAAAATTACAATAATATTTATGACTGCCTTATTTTCCTTATTTTTAAATATTAATCCATTGGACTTTTATTTTGAATAAATGAACCAACGATTGAACTACCAGTCGAGACTCACTATCTGATATAATATTTTAGTTTCATAAAGAAATTCACACTTTAACACAATTTTATCTGTCTAATTTAATGCATTTAAATGTATGATTAAATAACAGTATGGCTATTAAAAACATAAATAAATAAGAAATATTACTTCACTAATATAAGTGTATTTTAAAAAATATATATTTTTTTATTACATTAAAAATAAAATTTACAAAATTACTATCATATATATATATATATATATATATATATATATATATATATATATATATATATATATATATATATATATATATATATATATGGCTGCCTTAATTTATTTATTTTTAAACATTAATCCATTGGACTTTTATTTTGAATGAATGAATGAATGAACTAACGATCGAACACTACCAGTCGAGAGTTACTATCTTATATAATATATATATATATATATATATATATATATATATATATTTAGAAATTCATACTTTGCCACAATTTTATCTGTCTAATTTCATGCATTTAATTTTGTGATTTCTATATCAATATAGCTATAAAATAATAGTAATAATAAATATTACTTCACTATAAAATAAAAAAAAAGGTTTTTAAGAAAAATAAAATAAAATAAATATATTTATACATTTATTATTATTATTATTTTACATTGCAATAAAATTGACCAAATTACAATAATATTTATGACTGTCTTCATTTCCTCTTTTTCAAACCATTGGACTTTTATTTTGAATGAATGAACGAATGAATGAAGGAACACCACCAATCATGAGTCACTATCTTATACTTTTATTTTTATTAAGAAATTCATACTTTGGCTCAATTTTTTCAATCTAATTTCATGCATTTAAATTTAATTTCTGATTAAATATCAATATGGCTATAAAATAATAGTAATAATAATAATAATTAATAAATAAGTAATATTTATTTTTGTTTATTTATTCATTTAACTGTTAAGATTTTTTTTTATATTACATTTACAATAAAATGGACAAAATTACAATATATATATATATATATATAATTTATGACTGCCTTAATTTCCTCATTTTTAAACATTAATCCATTGAACTTTTATTTTGAATGATTGAATGAACGAATGATCAAACACTAAGAAATTCATACGTTGGCACAGTTTATCAGTCTAATGTCATGTGATTAAGTCGAGTCCTTTAGATCAGGTGGTGTTTAAGGTCACTGTGTTTCCGTCAGATCCAGGGCGCGGAGAGCGAGCTCAACTCTCTGCTGAAGCTGAAGCACCCGAACCTGGTGCACTATCAGGCCCTGATCTGCAGCGAGCGCGACGACTGTCTGGTGGTGGACCTGCTGGCCGAACACGTGCCCGGCTCCAGTCTGGCTCAGAGCCTGTCCGGCGGCGCGCCGGTGCCCGTGGATCAGCTGCGGCGTCACTGCGTCCAGCTGGTGTCCGCGCTCGACTATCTGCACGGCAACTCTGTGGTGCACAAGCAGCTGGGCCCGTCCTGCGTGCTGCTGGACGCTCAGGGCGACGTCCGGCTCGCCGACTACAGTCTGGCCAAACGTCTGGCCGACGTGTGCAGAGAGGACATCTTCGAGCAGGGTCACGTGCGCTTCAGCGAGGACACGCTGCCCACCCGCTCCGGGAAGAAGGGAGACGTCTGGAGTCTGGGGCTGCTGCTGCTGGCGCTCGCTCAGGGACGGGAGGTGAAGGAGTTTCCTGTGACGGTGCCGACGACGCTTCCCGCGGACCTGCGCGACTTCCTCAACAGGTGCGTGGGATTGTTTGTTCCATCAGACAAATAAATTTAATTTACAATTTTTTTAAATAAGTAATTAATTTATTATTTATTTTAGTTTAGAATGTTTCTGATTTAATGTTTAATGCTAGATTTGAGAACAAAATCTAATTGTGATTTTTTTTTTTTTTTTTTTTTTTTAAACTACGGTTAAAAAAAAATCCAAGTTTGCTGTGCCTTTTTGTAGAAATGTGTGATTTATGTGTCATATAGCTATAAAACAATAATAATAATAATAAATAAATAAATATAAAATCTAAATAAAAACAAAATTTATATTTGTCTTGCAAATGTAAAAATTGTATAATAAAAATAAAATAATAATAATAGTAATAATTACTATTATTTTGATTACAATTCCCCCTGAAATTAGTATTTCAATAATTCATTTATTTATTTATTTATTTTTAATTATAAATTTGATAAATTAATTAATTAAATCTTTTTTATTATTTATTTATTCTTTTTTAGTGTTTGGTTTTTCAAAACTACACAAAAAAAAAAAAATCCATATTTGCTGTGCTTGTCTGTAGGGCCAGAAATATGTGATTTTTTTAATAATAATAATAATAATAATAATAATAAGCTATATATATATATATATATATATATATATATATATATATATATATATATATATATATATATATATATATATATATATATATATATATAATAAAAAACCTAAATAGAAACAAAGAAATATTAGTATTGTAAATTAATAATAATAATTAAATATTAACTCCCCTTGAAGTTAATATTTCAATAATTTAACAACACATTCACATTTTCATGGTTTTCAGATAGATATTTTAAGTGTTTATAATACAAATAAACATTTTATTTGGGTGTTTTTATTTTAGTTTTTAAATGTATTCAATTTAATTTGACATTTTTCTGATTTAATATTTAGTAGAGCTGCACGATTTGTAAAAAAAAAAAAAATATTTATAAATATGCATATAATAATAATAATAATAATACTAAACTAGTGTTTAAAATACAAATAAACATTTTATTTTCAGTGTTTTTATTTTAATTTTTAAATTATTTAAAATGTGTGATTATATATTAATTTACATAATAATAATAATAATAATAATAATAATAATGCTAAATAAAAATAAATATTACTCTTTAATTTTTTACTGTATTTAAGAAAAATAATAAATAATAATCATTATTTTACATTACAACTGTAATATTACAACATTATTTATGGCTGTATTCATTTCTTAATGTTCAAAAATTAAACCATCAAACTTTTATTTTGAAAGAACATTGCAGTGAGCCATTAAAGCTTGTCTTTAGTGGATAAGAGCTTGTCTGTGAAGATGTGTGGCTCATGTCGAGCGTTTACTGTGATTCGAGTCGCTGTGAGACGCTGAAAACACGGGCGGATCACGAGCTGCTCATCTTCAGGCTGAAACACGCGTCACATGTGTTTATTTCATCGAATCACGGCTTCTGCAGACTTCTGAAGACACACACGACTGTGTTTTCATGCAGTTAAAGCTGACAGGTAATGGGTTTGTTTGTTTCTGCAGGTGTGTGTGTCTGAACGACGCTGACCGCTGGCACACCCACCAGCTCCTGGATCATCCGTTCCTGCGTCCTCCGTCTCCCAGGCCTGTGGCGGTGTGTCCGGAGTCCAGTCCAGAGGGTGACGCACAGTCTCAGTGTTTGTCCTGTCACATGATCAGCTTTTATTATAACAAGAGTGTTTGTGTTCCTCAGACACGGGCGTTGATTTCGCCTCCACGGTCGTCCCGCGCAGTCACCTCCTCAGCGCCCCCTTCAGTACGGAGGTGCAGAAGCAGTTCTCGCGCTACTACAACGAGTTCTCCGAGCTGCAGCTGCTGGGGAAGGGGGCGTTCGGGGCCGTTATTAAGGTATTAACCTCAGTCTGACCCCGCTGACCGATTCCTTCGTTTTTAAAAAGGGTTCCCTTCATCTCAGGGGCATGAGACTCTGAATCTTCCTGAATAATCATTCTAAACGTGCCCACAAAATCTGGCCTTGATTCGGTTTTTCTAAAGGTGCGTAAAAAAAAAAATTACGATTTAGTCCCTCGGGGTCAGATTGACCCCACACTGAAAATGAATGGGAAAAAATTAAAAAATGTCCTTTTTTCCATTTCATTTGTCCAAAAAATGTCTACATTTCCATAAAGGTGTGGTCCTAGACCATAAACACAAAGTGGAACAAACTTTCTATCTCATACACACACACACACACACACACACACACACACACACACACACACACACACACACACACACACACACACACACACACACACACAAATTTGGATTTCATCAAAAATATCTTAATTTGTGTTCTGAAGATGAACGAAGGTCGGGGGAGTAATAAATGACATTATTTTAATTTCTGGCTGAACTAACCCTATAAATCAGCACTAGAATATGTAGTTTTCTGCACGTGTGAATGCTTCTCTTTGTGTTTTTCTCCTGCAGGTCCAGAATAAGCTGGATGGTTGTTATTACGCGGTCAAGCGGATCCAGGTGAATCCGGCCAGTAAGCAGTTCCGGCGGATCAAAGGTGAGGTCACGCTGCTGTCGCGCCTCAACCACGAGAACATCGTGCGTTACTACAACGCCTGGATCGAGCGGCACGAGACGCCGTCCACCGGAGCGCTGACCAGCGACAGCTCCGAGGCGTTCAGCAGCCCCGAGAGACACTCGCGACCCGCGGCTCCGGCACGCAACGAGCTGGGCCTGATGGACAACATCGAGGAGGACGCGCCGCCGCCCGCCCTCGCCAGCTCCGTGGAGTGGAGCACCTCTCTGGAGAGATCCACCAGCGCCAAGTGCGACTCCGCGGACGACGAGGAGGACGACGATGAAGAGGAGGATGTGTTCTGTCTCTCCTTCCTGTGAGATTCGCGCTGGCCAATCATGTGTTTTGTGTTAGCCAATGTTTGCAGCCCTCCTCACAGCGACTCTTCGACAACGCTGATGTCATTTCAATTTATAATAAATGTTAGCAATAAAAAACTAAAATTTCTAATTAATTGAAATCATTAAACTTATTTATTAAAAGTTTAACATTTTTTTTTTTTTCCCAAATTCCGTTTTTCCCTTTTAATATTTTTTAGGATTCAGCTTTTTTCTGGACTCTGATTTAATCAAATATGCCTAATTAATTGAAATAATTAAACTTAAACAATTGAACAATTTATTAAAAGTTGAACAAAAAATAAACTTTTAGGAATCTTTTATTTTTTTCTGAATTCTGTTTTTTTTTTTTTTTTTTTTTTTTTTAATGGTTTATTTAATGGTTAAATTAAATGTTAGTAATCTACGGAAGAGGATTAGGGCCAAGCAATAATAAAAAATAAAACCATCTCGAGATTAAACTTGTTAAATTTCGAGAAAAAACTCGTTAAATTTCGAGAAAAAAAGTCGTTAAATTATGAGAACAAATTCGTAATTTAACGAATTTGTTCTCGTAATTTAACGACTTTTTTCTCATAAAATGTTGAGAATAAACTCATTAAATTATCTCAAATTATTTAACAACTTTAATCTCGAGATGGTTTTATTTTTTTATTATTGCTTGGCCCTAATTCTCTTCCGTAGTAAAATGCCTAATTAATTGAAATAATTAAACTTTTTATTCTAATAATTATTCTATTTTTTTTCTTTCAAATTCTGTTTTTTTTATTTTTTATTTTTTTGGATTCTGTTTTTTTTCCCCTACTTTTTTTCATTTTTCTGGACTCTGATTTCATGGTTAAATTAAATGTTAGTAATCAAATATGCCTAATTAATTGCAATAATTAAACTTACACAATTTAACAATTTATTAAAATTTTAATTTTTCCGAATTTTTAATTTTTCTGGACTCTGATTTAATGGTTAAATTAAATGTTATTAATCAAAAAGCACATCTAATTAATCAAAATAAAGAAATTTATACAATTAAACAACAATTTATTTAAAGTTTAACAAAAAATAAATGTTTCCTTCTACAAAATATGCTTTATTTTTTTCTTGTTTTTTATTTTTCTGGACACTAATTTAATGGTTAAATTAAATGTTAATAATTAAATATGCCTAATTAATTGAAATAATTAAACTTGTACAATTTAACAATTTATTAAAAGTTTAACTTTTTTTTTTTTTTTTTTTCAAAATTCCGTTTTTCTGGATTCTACTTTTTTTCCCCTAATTTTTTTATTTTTCTGGACTCTAATTTAATAGTTAAGTGATGGTAAAATTTTTCAGACCCTTTGAAATGTTTTTTATTTTTTCCAAATTCTGTTTTAATTTCTCCGGACCCCCTTTTCTTCCGTTTGAATCTTTCTGGAGGAGGATGTGTCCTGTCTCTGCTTCCTGTGAGATTGCCGCTGTCCGATCATGTGTTTTGTGTTAGCCAATGTTTGTGTTTCTGACGGTCCTCTGGTTCTCCGCACGCAGCCCTCCTGACAGCGACTCCGAGAGCGACATCATCTTCGACAACGCTGACGTCAGCAGGGAGAGCTTCCTACAGGTCAGTCACATGACAATGGTCACATGATTATATTGTCTCGTGTGTTTTTCTGAAGCACGTCATGTGATTCCCCGCAGGAGGAGCCCAGCAGCAGGAAGGCGGCGGATCCCGGAGAGAGCTCGGACTCGGAGAAGCCGCTCCTGATAGCGCATTACCTGTACATACAGGTGTGTGACGCTGCACATGTGACTTCACAGCAGTGGGAGAGTGTGTAACCGTGCTCTCGTGTGTGTTCAGATGGAGTACTGTGAGAAAAGCACTTTAAGAGACACCATCGATCAGGGCTTGTATCAGGACGCCAGCCGCCTCTGGAGGCTCTTCCGGGAGATCCTGGACGGTCTGTCCTACATCCATGAACAGGTGATCACCTTCTGACGGGAATCACTTCTGCTGATGAGAAATGTTATTTATTTAGTTTTTCCTAATTAGGGTTTAATTTTTCTGGATTCTGTGATTTAATCGTTAATTTAAATGTCAGTAATCAAAAGCATGTTTAATTAATTGAAATTACAAAACAATTTGTTTAAAGTTTAACAAAAAAAAAAACTTTTCAGACCTTATAATATGTGCTTTATTTTTTCCCAAATTCCATTTGAATTTTTCTGGATTCCATTTCCTTCCGTTTTAAATTTTTCTGGACTTTAAATCATTCAATGGTTAAATTAAATGTTAGTAATAAAAAAAATAAAATGTCTAATTAATTTAAATCGTTAAACTTATAGAATTTAATAATTTATTAAAAGTTGGACAAAAAATACATTTTTAGAACCCTATTAATTCCTTTTTTTTTTTTTTGGGGATTCTGTTTTTTTTCCCCTACTTTTTTTCATTTTTCTGGACTCTGATTTCATGGTTAAATTAAATGTTAGTAATCAAATATGCCTAATTAATTGCAATAATTAAACTTACACAATTTAACAATTTATTAAAATTTTAATTTTTCCGAATTCAATTTTTTTCTCATTTTTTATTTTTCTGGACTCTGATTTAATGGTTAAATTAAATGTTAGTGATCAAAAAGCACATGTAATTAATCAAAATCAAGAAATGTATACAATTTAACAACAGTTTATTTAAAGTTTAACAAAAAATAAATTTTTTGTACTTTACTTTTTTCCCAAATTCCATTTAAATTTTCCTGGATTCCATTTTTTCCTGATTTAATGGTTAAATTAAATGTTAGTAATCAAATATGCCTAATTAATTGAAATAATTTATTAAAAGTTTAACAAAAAATTATTATTTTTTTTTTCCAAATTCCGTTTTTCCATTTTAATTTTTTTCCCCCCTAATTTTTACATTTTTCTGGACTCTGATTTAATAGTTAAATAATGGTAAAATATTTCGGACCCTATGAATTTTTTTTTTTTTTTTCAAAATTCCATTTACATTTTTCTGGACTCTGATTTAATGGTTAAATTAAATGTTAGCAATTAATAAATTGTTAATTGTTTACATTTAATGATTTCAATTAATTAGACTTTTTTTTTTTTTAAGTTTAACAAACTTACATTTTTAGGGCTGTATGAAATTTTTTTTAGTCTGTGTTTTCAGTTTTGATGTTTCTGGATTAAATTTTAAAGGTTTAATTCAATTTTAATGATCAAAAAGCATGTCTAATTAATTGAATTTATAAAACTTAAACAGCTTAACAATTTACCTTTTTTATTATTTACAATATTAGGGCTCTATAAAAATGTTTTATCTTTTCAGAATTTAATTTTTCAGAATTTATGATTTAATACAGATTTATTTTCAAAAATAGTGATAATCAAATGAAGGGATAAAACATTAACAAATGATTTAATCTTTTGAAATGTAATCAAATGAATATTTAAATAATCTTTTTGCAGTTTAATGTTCACAAACACTAGTTCATATGATGATTTCATTAAGTGTACAGCCCTACTTTTGATGCAAAATTGCATGTCTGTGTTATGCAGTGAATTCAGTTTTCAGGATTCTGTGATTCTGCTGAAATGACAGTAATATAATCTCTGTTTCACAGGGAATGATCCACAGAGACCTGAAGCCTGTCAACATCTTCCTGGACTCTCAGGATCACGTGAAGATCGGAGACTTCGGCCTGGCGACGGATCACCCAGCGAATGTGGTACTGCATGTGTTTGTCATGTGACCATTAGATGAATATCTGTGCCGTAGATTGACACGAAACAGCAGTTTTGATCCTTTCTGAACTAGTGCACATTCAGACAGTGTGTCTCATGCATTATTCATGAGAGTGTATTGTTTTCTGATTGGCACACGTAACTGACGCGTCATGTGTGTCTCAGGCTGCAGGTAAACTGGAGGTGGAGGAAAGCAGCTCAGGGTTTGTCCCAAAACCAGATCCAACAGGTGATCAAATGTGTTTCCTTCCCTTCTGTTCATATCGTCTTCTCCAAAATACAAACAGGTCAATAATGTTAGTGACAGCAGCAGGAACTGTTCATCGAACACATACAGTGAGAGCATTGCCCTCGCATGTGCGACTAAACACGGACGTGTGAGCTGTGAAATGTTTAGTAGCGTGTGTGCAATATAATGAATTTATTAGAGGTCGAATTCAAATCAAATACTGCCAAACTGCCCATACTGCTTCTGAGTAGGATGTCTACTTCATTTATTTCCATATTGTCCTACATTTTATGGTTCAGATCACTCAAATAAATGGAGGCACCCTTAAATGGTCAGATATGGATGTTGGGTGTCATCTAGTGAAAAAGTGTGGTACTGCGCCCAAACAAAATCCTACTGAAAGCTCATTTTTGATATATTTCAACCTAAAGTTTGGAATGTTGACATTTTTGACTTTTATTTTCTTGCAGTTTAAGAGTGAAACATGCTTTGTAATATATTATTATAAAATATAAACAATTATATTTTTACATTTTCATAAACTTAAACTTCTATAACTTTTAACTTTGACTGTGTGAAAAAGTTAGTTAGTTAAAGGTTTTTCTCAGAATTCTGTTAATGAAAATCAGAGCGATCAGCTGACTTCAGATAACCATCACTTTTGTTACAGACAATTATACACACATACATGTATATATCTTAAAGTAGGCCTATAAATAATATTTATATAATAATAAATATTTATATTTGTAATAAATTTGTATTAAATCATAAATTCAGAAAAATTTAAATGCACAACACAGAATTTCTTTCTTCTTTTTTTTTTTTTTTTTTTAGAAAAAGCACTTAATTTTTTAAGTGCTTTTCTGAAAAATAAAACATTTCGGAAGGCCCTATTATTGTTTTAAAAAAAGGATAAATTAAGTTGTAAAAGTTGTATGCATTCAATTGATTAGACATGCTTTTTGATTATGAAAATTTAATTAAACCATTAAAATGGAATCCAAAAAAATTTAAATGCAAAACACAGAATTTGGGAAAAATAAATTGGAATTTGGACTTTTAATTAATTGCTGATAACTGTATGAGTTTCGTGATTTCAATTAATTAGACATATTTTTTTATCACTAAAATTTAATTTAACCATTAAAACAAAGTCCAGAAAAATTTTAATGAATAATAATAATAAAAAAATGGAATGCAAAAAATTAAAACAAAAAAAACAAAACAAAAAGTAATGCAGAAAAAATAAAATGGGGAAAAAACACGGAATCCTGAAAAATGAAAATGGAAAAAACGGAATCCAGAAAAATTTAAATGAATAATAAAAAAAAAAAGAAAAGAAAAAAAAACAGAATCCAGAAAAATATAAATGTGTGTGTGTGTGTGTATATATATATATATATATATATATATATATATATATATATATATATATATATATATATATATATATATATATATATATATATAATATTAAAAATTAAATTAAAAAATTAAAACAGAAAAAAATTAATTTGGGGAAAAAAAAAAACATTTTATAGGGCCCTTTTTTCATTTACATGAATTATTAAAGTTTCTTGATTTCAGTTAATTAGACGTGCTTTTTGATTACTAACATCTAATTTAACCATTAAAAAAATTGGAGTCATTATATATAAGCACATACATATATTCAGTTATACAGTTTAAAGCAGGAAAATGTAAAAACAAGTGTAGTTTTTGTATTCTAATAAATGAAATAATTTTGCATGTGAGTGTCTTCTTTAACCCCCTCATTAAGGAAAAACAGTATATTTAACACAATATTTGATAAGCGTCAAGCCCTGTAATATTCAGTATATATGGGAAATATTTGAGTGTATGACTTTTTTATCGCTGTACTCATATTGTTGTTTGTATTTCCCAGATAACATGACCGGTATGGTCGGCACGGCTCTTTACGTCGGTCCAGAGGTTCAGGGAAACACTAAAGCCACGTACAACCAGGTATTAAAGATCCCGCTGTTTTCCTCATTCAGACGTCTTCCGTCACTGACGCTGTTCGTGTCTCTGTAGAAAGTGGATCTGTTCAGTCTGGGCATCATCCTGTTCGAGATGTCCTACCGACCCATGACCACCGCGTCAGAACGCATATTTGTGCTCAGCCAACTCAGGAAAGTGAGTCTCGAAAAACACAGTAAAAATAGTGAAATATTATTATAATTTAAATTTTGTGTTTTCAATGTGAATATATTGTGAAATGTAATTTATATCATGTGATCAAAGCTGAATTTTCATCATATTAGAATGATTTCTGACACTGAAGACTGGAGTAATGATGCTGAAAATTCAGCTTTGATCACATGATATAAATTACACCTCATAATATATTCACATAGAAAACACACAATTTAAATTATAATAATATTTCACTATTTTTAGTGTATTTTGTAATCAAATAAATGCAGCAAAAACATTAAAAACACAGTAAAAATAGTGAAATATTTTTATAATTCAAAATATGTGTTTTCAATGTGAATATATTGTTAAATGTAATTTATATCATGTGATCAAAGCTGAATTTTCATCATATTAGAATGATTTCTGACACTGAAGACTGGAGTAATGATGCTGAAAATTCAGCTTTGATCACATGATATAAATTACACCTCATAATATATTCACATAGAAAACACACAATTTAAATTATAATAATATTTCACTATTTTTAGTGTATTTTTTAATCAAATAAATGCAGCAAAAACATTAAAAACACAGTAAAAATAGTGAAATATTTTTATAATTCAAAATATGTGTTTTCAATGTGAATATATTGTTAAATGTAATTTATATCATGTGATCAAAGCTGAATTTTCATCATATTAGAATGATTTCTGACACTGAAGACTGGAGTAATGATGCTGAAAATTCAGCTTTGATCACATGATATAAATTACACCTCATAATATATTCACATAGAAAACACACAATTTAAATTATAATAATATTTCACTATTTTTAGTGTATTTTTTAATCAAATAAATGCAGCAAAAACATTAAAAACACAGTAAAAATAGTGAAATATTTTTATAATTCAAAATATGTGTTTTCAATGTGAATATATTGTTAAATGTAATTTATATCATGTGATCAAAGCTGAATTTTCATCATATTAGAATGATTTCTGACACTGAAGACTGGAGTAATGATGCTGAAAATTCAGCTTTGATCACATGATATAAATTACACCTCATAATATATTCACATAGAAAACACACAATTTAAATTATAATAATATTTCACTATTTTTAGTGTATTTTTTAATCAAATAAATGCAGCAAAAACATTAAAAACACAGTAAAAATAGTGAAATATTTTTATAATTCAAAATATGTGTTTTCAATGTGAATATATTGTTAAATGTAATTTATATCATGTGATCAAAGCTGAATTTTCATCATATTAGAATGATTTCTGACACTGAAGACTGGAGTAATGATGCTGAAAATTCAGCTTTGATCACATGATATAAATTACACCTCATAATATATTCACATAGAAAACACACAATTTAAATTATAATAATATTTCACTATTTTTAGTGTATTTTTTAATCAAATAAATGCAGCAAAAACATTAAAAACACAGTAAAAATAGTGAAATATTTTTATAATTCAAAATATGTGTTTTCAATGTGAATATATTGTTAAATGTAATTTATATCATGTGATCAAAGCTGAATTTTCATCATATTAGAATGATTTCTGACACTGAAGACTGGAGTAATGATGCTGAAAATTCAGCTTTGATCACATGATATAAATTACACCTCATAATATATTCACATAGAAAACACACAATTTAAATTATAATAATATTTCACTATTTTTAGTGTATTTTTTAATCAAATAAATGCAGCAAAAACATTAAAAACACAGTAAAAATAGTGAAATATTTTTATAATTCAAAATATGTGTTTTCAATGTGAATATATTGTTAAATGTAATTTATATCATGTGATCAAAGCTGAATTTTCATCATATTAGAATGATTTCTGACACTGAAGACTGGAGTAATGATGCTGAAAATTCAGCTTTGATCACATGATATAAATTACACCTCATAATATATTCACATAGAAAACACACAATTTAAATTATAATAATATTTCACTATTTTTAGTGTATTTTTTAATCAAATAAATGCAGCAAAAACATTAAAAACACAGTAAAAATAGTGAAATATTTTTATAATTCAAAATATGTGTTTTCAATGTGAATATATTGTTAAATGTAATTTATATCATGTGATCAAAGCTGAATTTTCATCATATTAGAATGATTTCTGACACTGAAGACTGGAGTAATGATGCTGAAAATTCAGCTTTGATCACATGATATAAATTACACCTCATAATATATTCACATAGAAAACACACAATTTAAATTATAATAATATTTCACTATTTTTAGTGTATTTTTTAATCAAATAAATGCAGCAAAAACATTAAAAACACAGTAAAAATAGTGAAATATTTTTATAATTCAAAATATGTGTTTTCAATGTGAATATATTGTTAAATGTAATTTATATCATGTGATCAAAGCTGAATTTTCATCATATTAGAATGATTTCTGACACTGAAGACTGGAGTAATGATGCTGAAAATTCAGCTTTGATCACATGATATAAATTACACCTCATAATATATTCACATAGAAAACACACAATTTAAATTATAATAATATTTCACTATTTTTAGTGTATTTTTTAATCAAATAAATGCAGCAAAAACATTTAAAACACAGTAAAAATAGTGAAATATTTTTATAATTCAAAATATGTGTTTTCAATGTGAATATATTGTTAAATGTAATTTATATCATGTGATCAAAGCTGAATTTTCATCATATTAGAATGATTTCTGACACTGAAGACTGGAGTAATGATGCTGAAAATTCAGCTTTGATCACATGATATAAATTACACCTCATAATATATTCACATAGAAAACACACAATTTAAATTATAATAATATTTCTCTATTTTTAGTGTATTTTTTAATCAAATAAATGCAGCAAAAACATTAAAAACACAGTAAAAATAGTGAAATATTTTTATAATTCAAAATATGTGTTTTCAATGTGAATATATTGTTAAATGTAATTTATATCATGTGATCAAAGCTGAATTTTCATCATATTAGAATGATTTCTGACACTGAAGACTGGAGTAATGATGCTGAAAATTCAGCTTTGATCACATGATATAAATTACACCTCATAATATATTCACATAGAAAACACACAATTTAAATTATAATAATATTTCACTATTTTTAGTGTATTTTTTAATCAAATAAATGCAGCAAAAACATTAAAAACACAGTAAAAATAGTGAAATATTTTTATAATTCAAAATATGTGTTTTCAATGTGAATATATTGTTAAATGTAATTTATATCATGTGATCAAAGCTGAATTTTCATCATATTAGAATGATTTCTGACACTGAAGACTGGAGTAATGATGCTGAAAATTCAGCTTTGATCACATGATATAAATTACACCTCATAATATATTCACATAGAAAACACACAATTTAAATTATAATAATATTTCACTATTTTTAGTGTATTTTTTAATCAAATAAATGCAGCAAAAACATTTAAAACACAGTAAAAATAGTGAAATATTTTTATAATTCAAAATATGTGTTTTCAATGTGAATATATTGTTAAATGTAATTTATATCATGTGATCAAAGCTGAATTTTCATCATATTAGAATGATTTCTGACACTGAAGACTGGAGTAATGATGCTGAAAATTCAGCTTTGATCACATGATATAAATTACACCTCATAATATATTCACATAGAAAACACACAATTTAAATTATAATAATATTTCACTATTTTTAGTGTATTTTTTAATCAAATAAATGCAGCAAAAACATTAAAAACACAGTAAAAATAGTGAAATATTTTTATAATTCAAAATATGTGTTTTCAATGTGAATATATTGTTAAATGTAATTTATATCATGTGATCAAAGCTGAATTTTCATCATATTAGAATGATTTCTGACACTGAAGACTGGAGTAATGATGCTGAAAATTCAGCTTTGATCACATGATATAAATTACACCTCATAATATATTCACATAGAAAACACACAATTTAAATTATAATAATATTTCACTATTTTTAGTGTATTTTTGATCAAATAAATGCAGCAAAAACATTAAAAAACATCAGTTTTCTTCAAATGTCACATGATAACTCGTTCTGCTCTGTCTGTCCTGCAGGAGCCGATTAGTTTCCCTGAAGACTTTCATGAGAATGAGAGTGGGATGCAGGTGAACGTCATTTCTCGTCCGTGTTTGTTCTCTCTCACATCAGCCCTCGTGTTATTACCCAGAGTTCCTGTTCCTGCAGATGAAGGTGATCAGCTGGCTGTTGAATCACGACCCGGCGCTGCGTCCGACGGCGGTGGAGCTGCTGAAGAGCGATCTTCTTCCTCCGCCGCAGATGGAGGAGTCGGAGCTCCACGAGGTGCTGCAGCACACCATGGCCAACGTCAGCGGGAAGGCCTACCGCACCATGGTCAACCAGCTCTTCTCGCAGAACATCTCGCCCGTCATGGACTTCACCTACGACATCGACATCCACAAGGTAGAAAAGAGCCGAAAACACTGAGCAGAAGTGTGTGAATCCAGATTTAATGACATAAACTGTTCAGATGCACGAGTCTGTCCACACCAGCAGGTGGCGCTGTGCTCTTATTTATCTGTCTGATGTGGTTCTGTTCTGCAGGGCAGTTTTCACTTCACCACAGCTAAACTCCAGCAGTACGTGTACGAGACGGTCACCAGGATCTTCAGACGACACGGTGAGGGACACACAGGGGCATTGTGGGTCGTGTTTCCCCTTCCTCTGCACTCAGATTGACCTGCTGGAGCACGAATAATTATTTTACATAAAAAGTGGGATTCTAGAAGACATAAAAGCAATAAAACATCTTATAAAGTGGATTTTTCTGCCTCTAAAGTGTAATTAGATGACCTCTGAACTAGGCTTTATGGGATTAATCCAACAATATTATATTATATTATATTATATTATATTATATTATATTATATTATATTATATTATATTATATTATATTATATTATATTATATTATATTAGATTATATTAGATTAGATTAGATTAGATAAATAAATATTAATTTTCACAACATTAAAACCTTAATCATATGGGCCTATTATTATTATTATTATTATTATTTTATATTATGTTATATTAATATTATATTAGATTAGCGTTTTAATATTGTGAAAATTAATATACATTAATCTAATCATATGGGTCTATTTTTTATTATTATATATTAGATTATATTAGATTAATATTATTAATTTGAACAACATTTAAACGCTAATCATATGGCCTGTTTTTATTATATTATATTATATTATATTATATTATATTATATTATATTATATTATATTATATTATATTATATTATATTATATTATATTATATTATATTATATAAATATTAATTTTCACAACATTAAAACCTTAATCATATGGGCCTATTTTTATTATTATTATTATTTTATATTATATTATATTAATATTATTAATTTTAACAACATTTAAACGCTAATCATATGGGCCTATTTTTTATATTATTTATATTTATTATATTAATAAATATTAATAAATATTATATTTTCACAGCATTAAAATGGAAATCATTTGGGCCTATTTTATTATTATATTTTAATATGTAATATATTTAATTATATAAATATTATGAATTTTTACAGCATTAAAATATAAATCATATGGGCCTATTATTATATTATTATTCTCATACAGGTCTATTTTATTATCATTATTATATTACGTTATATTATATATGAATTAATTGTATAAATATGAACTTTCACAGCATTAAAATATATTTATATATTCATAAAGCGACAGAAAACAAAAGAAAATGAATCGTAATAGTTTTATTACAGTGAATCGTCAGACCTGCGCTCAACCAGAGTAAAATCACAGTAACGCACTTCCTCTTGTGTTTTACTGCTGTGCTCAACCAGATGCAGTTATTATCGCCCAATTATCTGAACAGGAAGTGAAGTGCAGAAGTGTCCACATGATGTAGTTTGTGGTTCACGTCGCGGTTTATTCTGGTGTAAAGCGGCTCGTATGACGGAAATGCCGCCGTCACTCAGGGGTCAAAGGGGATGAAGCGCTGCCGTTATGTGTTTATGAGCACAATAAATGTCCCAGGAAAACATGTCTGGTATTGTTTGTGTTTACGGTGAATTATAACGCTGGAATATTGTGGAGCTGAAGGGAAGTGAAGATATGTTCTCTAATATCCTGTTAAGACAAACCGTATTTGCAGCATACTTTGTGTTATGCCTGTTTGTTTAGTTTTTGACTGATTGCGTAACAATGTATGGCTGTAAACATCAGAAATCTGAGCTGGACGAGACCTTGAAACTGAATCTTGCAGAGCTACTCCTAATTTAAAGTAGTTAAACCCGAGTTAAACTGCTCTGATGTGATTTAAAGACACGGTACATACTGGAAAATGAAATATTATTCTAGTTTATTGTGACAGCGTCAACCCTAACACACATTTACACTAAATATTACAAATAAAACACTAAATATTCAGCTGAAAATGTTCTGGACACTACTGAGTGAATCAAATGAATCACTGAATCATTTGCTTTCTAAATGATTCAGTTTGCTAAACTGAATCGTGTTGTTAGTTAACCAACAGCACGGGTAAAGCACATTTTGCCAAAAGTAGTTGATTACTGCCCTACAAAGAAGGGAGTGAATCAAATGAGTCTGTGAATCTTTCCTTCTTTCTGAATGATCCAGTTTGCAAAACTGAATCATGTTATTAGTTAATCAACAACTCTGATTAAAATTTGTCAAAGTAGTTTGATACTACACTACAAATATGGACTTCTTGGAACACTATTGAGTAATGAATCAAATGAATCATTTGATAAGTCTTTTGTAGTGGTTCATTGAAATGAACTTTCTGAATAATCCAATTTGCAAATCTGAGTCATGTTGTTTGTTAGTTACTCAAAACCACTGGGAACATTTAGCAAAAGTAGCTGGTTACTACACTACGTACTAAGTATAGACTTCTGGGAACGTTATTGAGTGAATCAAATGAATCATTTGATGAGTCTGATTAATCGAAATAAACTTTCTGAATGATTCAATTTGCGAAACTGAATCATGTTGTTGGTTACTCAGCAAAATGGAAACATTTTGCAAAAGTAGTTGGATACGACCCTACAAAGTATGGACTTCTGTGAACGATTAAGTGAATCAAATCTGTGAATCTTTCTTTTTATATTGATTTTTTTTAATATTATTTTTATATTTTATATCAACTAAGTCATGTTAGTTAATTAAAACACACTGGTACACTTTTTTTGCAAAATTATTTGGCTAAGCAGCTACAGTTTGGACTTCTGGGAACATTGAATAATGAATCAAGTGAATCATTTAATGAGTCTTTTGAAATGTTTTATTGAAATGAACTTTCTAAATAATCCAGTTTGCTAAACTGAATCATGTTGTTAGCTTATCAAAAACACTGGTAAAATTTTACAAATGTATGTGGCTACTAAGCTAAAAAAATATGGGATTCTGTGAACACTATTGAAAAATGAATCAAATGAATCATTTGATGAGTCTTTTGAACTGGTTCACTGAAATTGAAGTTTTTGAATGATCCAATTTGCGTAACTGAATCATGTTGTTAGTTTATCAAAAACACTGGTAAAATTTTGCAAAAGTGCACTACACACTAATGTACACTACACTGCAAAATACGCACTTTTTTAGAACACTATTGAGTGAGTCAAATGAATTGCTGAATCACTTTCTGAATGATCCAGTTAGTGAAATGAATCATGTTGTTTGTTAACCAACACTGATTAAAATTTTAAAAAGTTACTCTTCCACAAAATATGGACTTCTAGGAACGTTATTTAGTGAATCAAATGAATCATTTGATGAGTCTTTTGAACTGATTAATTTAAAATGAACTTTCTGAATGATCCAATTTGCTGAATTGAATCATGTTCTTAGTTAACCAACAAAACTGGTAAAATTTTACAAATGTATTTGGCTTCTATGCTAAAAAAATTGGGCTTCTGCGAACACTATTGACTAATGAATCAAATGAGTCATTTGATGAGTCATTTGAACTGGTTCATTGAAATTAACTTTCTGAATGATTCAATTTGCGAAACTCAATCATGTTGTTAGTTACTTAACATCAGTGGTAACATTTTGCAAAAGTATTTGGATACTATGCTACAAAGTATGGACTTATAAGTGAATCAATTTCTCAGTGAATCTTTCTTTTTTTTTATTGAATGATCCAATTTGCTGAACTGAATCATGTTAGTTAACCAACAAAACTGGTAAAAGTTTACAAATGTATTTGGCTACTTGCTAAAAAATTTGGACTTCTGTGAACACTACTGAGAAATGAATCAAATGAATCATTTGATGAGTCTTTTGAACTGGTTCATTCTGAATGATCAGTGAGCTGTAGCTTGTGATGATGGTCTGTCCGTCAGGTGCGGTTCGACTCCAGACGCCGCTGCTCTTGCCCAGGAACAGACGTCTGTATGAAGGATGTGAGACGGCGTGTTTCATGGATCACAGCGGCATGCTGGTGTCTCTGCCGTACGATCTGAGAGTGAGTGAATCGTCCTCTCGTGCCAAACCCACGAGTGAGTCACAGAGTCATGTGCATAAAAACTCTAAACCAAGTTTTCAAAGCATTTCTCTCTCCTTCTCTCTCATCAGCTGGCGTTTGCCAGATTTGTGGCCAGAAACAACATTTCACATCTCAAAAGGTACTTTGAATTTCGTGAATTACTGTCCAACGATTCACAGATGAATTCTGTATTTTAGTCTATTGTATATAATAGACTGCTGGTCAAAAGTTTGGATTGATTAAGATTTTTCAATGTTTTTGAGAAGAAGGAATCTCTTCTGCTCACTGAGGCTGCGTTTATTTGATCAAAAATACTGTAATATTATTCCAGTGTAAATCAGCTGTTTTCTATGTGAATATATTGTAAAGTGTAATTTATTCTTGTGATCAAAGCTGAATTTTCAGCATCATTACTCCAGTCTTCAGTGTCACATGATCCTTCAGAAATCATTCTGATATGATGATTTGATGCTCACGTTTCTGTCTGAAGACTGGGGTAATGATACTGAAAATTCAGCTTTAAATTACAGGAATAAATTACATTTATTCCTGTAATTAATAGTAAATTTAATAATATTTAATTTACTAATAATTTTATTATTTTTTAAATTGTTTATATAATGAATTATTTAAATATAATGTCATATAATATATTTAATTTTCTTATAATTTCAATAATTCTTTAATTATTTATTTAATGAATTGTTTAAATATAATATAATAATTACCTTACTAATATTTTTTTATTTTTAAATTGTTTATATAATGAATTATTTTAATATAATATAATGTCATATAATAAAATATATTTAATTTACTAATAATTTTAATCATTTTTTTACTTATTTATTTAATGAATTGTTTAGATATAATATAATATTTAACTTACTAATTTTTTTTATTTTTAAATTTTTTACATAATGAATTATTTTAATATAATATAATGTCATATAATAAAATATTATATTTAATTTACTAATAATTTTAATATTTTTTAAATTGTTTATATAATGAATGATTTAAATATAATGTCATAATATAATATTTAATTTACTAATAATTGTAATTTTTTGTTTTTAATGAATTGTTTAAATATAGTAATGTCATGTAATATAATATAATTTAATATTTAATTTACTTTAATAATTTTAAATTGTTTATATAATGAATTATTTAAATATAATGTTATATATTTAATTTACTAATCATTTTAATTAATAATATTTAATTTACTAATAATTTTACAAATTGTTTTAATTGTTTATATAATGAATTATTTAAATATAATGTTATGTATTATTTAATTTACTAATCATTTTAATTAATAATATTTAATTTACTAATCATTTTACAAATTGTTTTAATTGTTTATATAATGAATTATTTAAATATGTCATGTAATATAATTGAATATAATAATATTTAATTCACTAATAGTTTTAATAATTTAATATTTAATTTACTAATTGGTTAAGTAATTAATTATTTAAATATAATGTCATGTCTTGTAATATAACAAAATATAATATCATGTAATGTAATGTAATAAAGTCATATAATATAATATTTAACTTACTAATAATTTTAATGATTTTTTAATTGTTTATAAAATGAATTATTTAAGCATAATGTCATATATTATATGACATTAGTGTCACATGATCCTTCAGAAATCATTCTAATATGCTGCTCACATTACAGAGTAATGATGCTGAAAATTCAGCTTTGATCACTGGAATAAATTATATTTTACTGTATATTCACATAGAAAACAGTGTTTTACATTGTAAAAATATTACAGATTTTTTACTTTTGATCAAAAATCCTAATTATTCCAGACTTTTGAGCGGCAGTACACATGAGCGTTTGATCAGCAGTACAGTAATCTGTAACATGTGACCGCAGGTACAGTATCGAGCGCGTTTACAGGCCGAGGAAGCTGGATCGGGCTCATCCCAGAGAACTTCTGGAGTGTGCGTTTGACATCGTCATTCCCATCAGCAACAGTCTGCTGCCGGAGGCCGAGGCCATCTACACCGTCTCTGAGGTCGTACAGGAGTTCAGCGCGCTTCAGGACAGGAACTACACCGTCCACCTGAACCACACGAGTCTGCTGAGGGCCGTCCTGCTTCACAGTGGAGTTCCTGAAGACAAACTCACTCAGGCCTCCAACATACTGTGCGACGCCATGGTGAGAAACACGATCACATGTGACACTAGGGGTTAATGCGCCACATCAGTTCCTGTGAAGAGTTTGAGTAATTAATGGAAGCGGCCTGTGAGATATCTGCGTGAAACTGAGGTCGTCTGCATATAGAAGAGCAGAGATTGTGTTTTTAATGCAAAACTGACTGTGTTATTGCTCTCTTCAGATGTGGTGTGTCTCATTCAGGTTCACCGGGTTCACATGAGCTTCTGCTGTTATGTAACCTGGAATATATTTCTGTCTCTCTCTCTTTCACCTTCACACGCAGAGTGAAAAACTGACTAAGCGCGAAGTGGAAGCCAAATTCTGTAACCTTTCCTTGTCCAACAACAGCGTAAGTCACTGGATCGTCCTTGATTCTCTGAAGCTGTGAACGTTTCTTTATGTATGCACTGGAGTGCATTATATCTCTTCATACATAATTATAAATGCCTTTTAATACTCACAGACTCCTTGTTGCATCTGAAATTGTGTTTTAATGCATTATACTTCCTGTAGGTGTTCAGTGAATAGATGAGCATGTTTACTATTATTCATGAGATCATTAAATGCATTATAAGGTGCATAATTAATGCATTAAAAATACTTTTATATAGATCTGTGACAATCACGATTAACTGTCATACATTAATGATTCAGTTCTGTTTTGTTCGTGTCATTTACAGTGTAAGCCTAATGTGAATTTAACTTTGAATCGTATATAATAGGCCCATATGATTTACATCAGTGCTGTGAAAAATAATAATAATTATAATTTTATAATATTTAACTTACTAATAATTTTATTATTTTTAAAATTGTTTATGTAATAAATTACTTAAATATAATATGTCATATAATATTTAATTTACTAATAATTATAATATTTTTTAAAATTATTTTTATAATGAATTATTTAAATATAACGTCATATAATATAATATTTAATTTGCTAATAATTTTAATGTTTAATTGTTTATATAAAGAATTATGTAAATATAATATAATGTCATAATATAATATAATTTAATATTTAATTTACTAATAATTGTAATAATTTTAAATTGTTTATGTAATAAATTATTTAAATATAATATGTCAGATAATATAATATAATATTTAATTTACTAATAATTGTAATATTAGTTTAATTGTTTATATAATATTTAAATATCATATAATGTCATAATATAATATAATATAATATAATATAATTTAATAATATTTAATTTACTAATAATTTTAATAATGTTAAATTGTTTATGTATGTAATAAATTAGTTAAATATAATATATCATATAATATAATTTAATAATATTTAATTTACTAATCATGTTAATAATTTAATAATATTTAATTTACTAATAATTTTAATAATTTTTAAATTGTTTATATGATGAATTAATAAATATAATATAATGTAATATAATATAATATAATATAATAATATTAAATTTACTAATAATTGTAATATATTTTTAAATTGTTTATATAATGAATTATTTAAATATATCATATAATATAATGTAATATAATAATGTAATTTACTAATAATTTTAATTATTTAATATTTAATTTACTAATAATTTTAATATTTATTTAATTGTTTATATAATTAATTATTTAAATATCATATAATGTCATAATATAATATAATATTTAACATACTAATAATTTTAATAATTTTTATATTGTTTATGTAATACATTATTTAAATATAATATATCATATAATAAAATTTAATAATATTTAATTTACTAATCATGTTAATAATTTTTAAATTGTTTACATGATGAATTAATAAATATAATATAATGTCATATAATATAATATATTCTAATATAATATGATATAATATAATATATTTAATTTACTAATAATTTTAATGATTTAATTTCACTTATAATTTTAATATATTTTTTTAATTGTTTATAAAATGAATTATTTAAATATGTCAAATAATATAATATAATATTTACTAATAATTTTATTAATTTAATATTTAATTTACTAATAATTTTTAAATTGGTTATGTAATGAATTATTTAAATATAATATACTGTCATAAAATATAATGTAATATAATATAATATTTAACATACTAATAATTTTAATATTTTTTATATTGTTTATGTAATTAATTATTTCAATGTCATATATAATATAATATAATATAATATAATATAATATAATATAATATAATATAATATAATATAATATAATGCAGTCTGATTAAACCCACAAGCCTTCATTTGGTATGAAGGACGACACAGTATTGCACATTTGATGTCATTTCTATAACCACCTCCATTCTATGGCAATGGAAATTGAAACTGCACTAATATTGCATTTAACTCAAATAATTATGATTAGATCAAATAGCCACAATCAGATGAGTAATCCATAATTGCGACAGACTTAATTATAAAGACAAGTAAAGTGTTGAACTCAAGTGAAACTGCAGACGCCTCACATGACCGATGTTGATGCTCGTCTCAGTTACAGACGCTGTACAAGTTCATCGAGCAGAAGGGCGGTTTGCAGGAGCTGCTTCCTCTCATTAACTCGCTCACCAAACAGAAGAGTTCAGCCGTCGCTCAGATGGCCAAACAAGGCCTGAAGGATCTAGAAGAGGTCATCAGCCTCCTCAAGAAGCTGGCTGTTAAACTACAGGTGTGACGGCTCTTCAGCCGAGTGGAAATGAGTGGAAATCAGTTCTCCTCTTCATCCGAGTGTGTGTGTCATGTGTCGTGTAGGTGGTGGTGAATCTCGGTTTGGTCTATAAGGTCCAGCATCACTGTGGCGTCATTTTCCAGTTTGTGGCGTTCATTAGGAAACGGAAACGGACCGTCCCTGACATCTTGGCAGCGGGCGGACGCTACGATCATCTGGTAATGCCAACACAAGTCACAGCTGTACAAAACCGACCAGCGTTTAAATCTCTTTGAACAATGATTGATTGTGTGCTTTTGTGATTGTCAGATCATGGAGTTTCATGGTCCGACGGTGTCCAGTCCGGTGCCCTCAGCAGTCGGCGCCAGCATCGCTCTGGATAAGATCTGCTCCGCCGTGGCGAATATGGAGGAACCTGTGAGTGTCACGCCGGTGTGATCCAGACTTCAGTCTCGAGTGTCTGTCATTGGCCGGAACGGTTTGATCACACTGTCTGTGTGTCTGTCTGTCAGCCTCCTGTGAGCTCCTGTGACGTTCTGGTGGTTCCTGTGGGTCAGTCCTCCATGAGCAGAGCCATTAAAGTCATTCAGAAGCTCTGGGCGGCTGGAGTCTCATCAGACATCGTCTATGACGTGTCGCAGGTCAGTCGTCACATGCTGTGTCATACAGTATTATGAAATTTAGTTTTGATTGGTTAGTCTGCGTTCACATTGTAGAACTGAAGATAAAAACCCCCTTGATTCTGCTTATTAGCGCTCAGTGTGAGGGATCGGCTTCAGCGCTAATGAAGCAGAGCGTCGTTCCTCATGATTACTGCCATCTCTCACATGTGCTGGACCGTTCCAATGCTTGACTTTACAACACAAACAGGCTCAAATCTCTCTCCACATGAGGTGTGATGAAGGACATGTGGCCAAAAGCTGTGAGATGTTGGATGCGCCGTTAGCAGAGTCCACAAACACAGCAGCGGGTTTTAGAGGTCGCAAAAACACGAGGCTGAATCTACAGCGGACGACGACACACAGCTGAACTCAGATCTGATGCGCGGTTTAAACTTGCGGCTTTAACATAGACCTAAAAAGACATTGTTACTTTTTATAGAAGTTACTTTTAAAAGTAATGTTACAATATTGCCTTACTGCCTAAAAAAGTAACCAATTACATTACTCAGTTTCTTTTTATGAAAGTGTGATCACTTTTAAGGGGTAAGGCAATATTGTAACTAAATAAAAAATAATTAATGTAATTGGTTACTTTTTTGGGGAGTAACGCAATATTTTAAGTTACTTTTTATGAAAGTTACTTTTAAAAGCAATGAGTAACATGACTGGTTACTTTTTAGGGAGTAAGGCTATATTGTAACATTATTGTAACATATTGTAACACGTTTTAAAGTAAATTTTATAAAAAAGTAACTAAGTAATGTAATTGGTTACTTTTTTGGGGAGTAACAAAGTAGCATAACAGTTACTTTTTATGAAAGTTATTTTTAAAAGTAATAAGTAACGTGACATTACTTTTTAGGGAGTAAGGCAATATTGTAACATTACGTTTAGTAACTTTCATAAAAAATAACATTTGTAATTGGTTACTTTTTTGGGGAGTAACAAAGTAGCATAACAGTTACTTTTTATGAAAGTTATTTTTAAAAGTAATAAGTAACGTGACATTACTTTTTAGGGAGTAAGGCAATATTGTAACATTACGTTTAGTAACTTTCATAAAAAATAACATTTGTAATTGGTTACTTTTTTGGGGAGTAACAAAGTAGTGTAACAGTTACTTTTTATGAAAGTTACTTTTAAAATGAATTACATGATGTTACTTTTTTTGGGGAGTAACGCAATATTTTAAGTTACTTTTTATGAAAGTTACTTTTAAAAGCAATGAGTAACATGACTGGTTACTTTTTTAGGGAGTAAGGCAATATTGTAACATCACGTTTAAAAGTAAATTTTATAAAAAAGTAACTAAGTAATGTAATTGGTTACTTTTTTGGGGAGTAACAAAGTAGTGTAACAGTTACTTTTTATGAAAGTTACTTTTAAAATGAATTACATGATGTTACTTTTTTTGGGGAGTAATGCAATATTTTAAGTTACTTTTTATGAAAGTTACTTTTAAAAGCAATGAGTAACATGACTGGTTACTTTTTTAGGGAGTAAGGCAATATTGTAACATCACGTTTAAAAGTAAATTTTATAAAAAAGTAACTAAGTAATGTAATTGGTTACTTTTTGGGGGAGTAACAAAGTAGCATAACAGTTACTTTTATGAAAGTTATTTTTAAAAGTAATAAGTAACGTGACATTACTTTTTAGGGAGTAAGGCGATATTGTAACATTACATTTAGTAACTTTCATAAAAAATAACATTTGTAATTGGTTACTTTTTTGGGGAGTAACAAAGTAGTGTAACAGTTACTTTTTATGAAAGTTACTTTTAAAATGAATTACATGATGTTACTTTTTTTGGGGAGTAACGCAATATTTTAAGTTACTTTTTATGAAAGTTACTTTTAAAAGCAATGAGTAACATGACTGGTTACTTTTTAGGGAGTAAGGCAATATTGTAACATTATTGTAACATATTGTAACACGTTTTAAAGTAAATTTTATAAAAAAGTAACTAAGTAATGTAATTGGTTACTTTTTTGGGGAGTAACAAAGTAGCATAACAGTTACTTTTTATGAAAGTTATTTTTAAAAGTAATAAGTAACGTGACATTACTTTTTAGGGAGTAAGGCAATATTGTAACATTACGTTTAGTAACTTTCATAAAAAATAACATTTGTAATTGGTTACTTTTTTGGGGAGTAACAAAGTAGCATAACAGTTACTTTTTATGAAAGTTATTTTTAAAAGTAATAAGTAACGTGACATTACTTTTTAGGGAGTAAGGCAATATTGTAACATTACGTTTAGTAACTTTCATAAAAAATAACATTTGTAATTGGTTACTTTTTTGGGGAGTAACAAAGTAGTGTAACAGTTACTTTTTATGAAAGTTACTTTTAAAATGAATTACATGATGTTACTTTTTTTGGGGAGTAACGCAATATTTTAAGTTACTTTTTATGAAAGTTACTTTTAAAAGCAATGAGTAACATGACTGGTTACTTTTTTAGGGAGTAAGGCAATATTGTAACATCACGTTTAAAAGTAAATTTTATAAAAAAGTAACTAAGTAATGTAATTGGTTACTTTTTTGGGGAGTAACAAAGTAGTGTAACAGTTACTTTTTATGAAAGTTACTTTTAAAATGAATTACATGATGTTACTTTTTTTGGGGAGTAATGCAATATTTTAAGTTACTTTTTATGAAAGTTACTTTTAAAAGCAATGAGTAACATGACTGGTTACTTTTTTAGGGAGTAAGGCAATATTGTAACATCACGTTTAAAAGTAAATTTTATAAAAAAGTAACTAAGTAATGTAATTGGTTACTTTTTGGGGGAGTAACAAAGTAGCATAACAGTTACTTTTATGAAAGTTATTTTTAAAAGTAATAAGTAACGTGACATTACTTTTTAGGGAGTAAGGCGATATTGTAACATTACATTTAGTAACTTTCATAAAAAATAACATTTGTAATTGGTTACTTTTTTGGGGAGTAACAAAGTAGTGTAACAGTTACTTTTTATGAAAGTTACTTTTAAAATGAATTACATGATGTTACTTTTTTTGGGGAGTAACGCAATATTTTAAGTTACTTTTTATGAAAGTTACTTTTAAAAGCAATGAGTAACATGACTGGTTACTTTTTAGGGAGTAAGGCAATATTGTAACATTATTGTAACATATTGTAACACGTTTTAAAGTAAATTTTATAAAAAAGTAACTAAGTAATGTAATTGGTTACTTTTTTGGGGAGTAACAAAGTAGCATAACAGTTACTTTTTATGAAAGTTATTTTTAAAAGTAATAAGTAACGTGACATTACTTTTTAGGGAGTAAGGCAATATTGTAACATCACGTTTAAAAGTAAATTTTATAAAAAAGTAACTAAGTAATGTAATTGGTTACTTTTTTGGGGAGTAACAAAGTAGTGTAACAGTTACTTTTTATGAAAGTTACTTTTAAAATGAATTACATGATGTTACTTTTTTTGGGGAGTAACGCAATATTTTAAGTTACTTTTTATGAAAGTTACTTTTAAAAGCAATGAGTAACATGACTGGTTACTTTTTTAGGGAGTAAGGCAATATTGTAACATCACGTTTAAAAGTAAATTTTATAAAAAAGTAACTAAGTAATGTAATTGGTTACTTTTTTGGGGAGTAACAAAGTAGTGTAACAGTTACTTTTTATGAAAGTTACTTTTAAAATGAATTACATGATGTTACTTTTTTTGGGGAGTAACGCAATATTTTAAGTTACTTTTTATGAAAGTTACTTTTAAAAGCAATGAGTAACATGACTGGTTACTTTTTTAGGGAGTAAGGCAATATTGTAACATCACGTTTAAAAGTAAATTTTATAAAAAAGTAACTAAGTAATGTAATTGGTTACTTTTTGGGGGAGTAACAAAGTAGCATAACAGTTACTTTTATGAAAGTTATTTTTAAAAGTAATAAGTAACGTGACATTACTTTTTAGGGAGTAAGGCGATATTGTAACATTACATTTAGTAACTTTCATAAAAAATAACATTTGTAATTGGTTACTTTTTAGTGTAACAGTTACTTTTTATGAAAGTTACTTTTAAAATGAATTACATGGTTACTTTTTTAGGGGGTAAGGCAATATTGTAACTTTAAATAAATAATAATTAATGTAATTGGTTACTTTTTTGGGGAGTAACGCAATATTTTAAGTTACTTTTTATGAAAGTTACTTTTAAAAGTAACAAGTAACGTGACGTTACTTTTTAGGGAGTAAGGCAATATTGTAACTACTTTTAAAAGTAACTTTCATAAAAATATCTTATGTAATTAGTTACTTTTTTGGGCAGTAAAATAATATTACTTTTAATATTAATATTACTAACAGTTACTTCTTATGAAAGTTACTTTTAAAGGGCACCTATTATGCCCCTTTTTACAAGATGCAATATTGGTCTTGGGTGTCCCCAGAATGTAATTGTGAAGTTTCAGCACAAAATACCCCACAGTTAATTTATTATAAGCATTTGAAAATGTCATTTTTGGGGCCTGTTTTAAAAAGAGCTGTTTTGGTGTGTACCACCTTAAACATAAATGAGCTGCATATCCCCGCCCTGCCTTTGGATGAGGGCGTAACTTGCATACCGATGGCAATAAACAATGGCTGAGAGTGAGAGACCCGCTGTTTTGTATGGCATTCAGCCGTACATGTTTGAACCGGAATCAGACCCAGATGATGAAGAGACTCCGGCAGAAGAAACACAATTGAGAATGGAGCAGGACGTCTCTGAATGGTTATTTGATACATTTATGTACTTATAGAGTTTTAATCGCGTCCCCTTTGCAATTATGGATGTGCAACACACACACGCATACACACACTGTGATAACGTTCGCGCAATTTTTTGAAACTACAAACACAAATACTGTGATAACGTTTGCTAAGTACGTTAGATACACACTATACAAACAAGGTTTAAATTATATACACAGACATTCTACGACGACGACAACAACTTTAGACGCATTTGTTATTGAATTGGCTGACATCGACTGAAATTACTATTTGCTCAAAAAACATTAAATACACTTACTTCTTCTGGAGGTGACGTTGGATCGCGAACAGTAGGCAACGATCCACACTTGAGGATTAACTTTGAAGCAAGACCTGCTTTGAATTGACCCTCGTTCTCAAAACAGTCAGTCAAAAAATGATTCACGCAAACATAAACGTATTTTGGGATTTTGAGTGGCGCCTTTCCTTCGTAAATAAAATCCATCCACTGCGTTTTCAGTGGCTCTGATGTCGGAAGTAAGTGAAAACTATTATGTTCATTATTACATCCCACAACAGATCACTTATGTTTCTTAGGAGACATTACCGGCTGTCGTTGAAACAATGGAGGATGGTTGACAGATCACCGACGGCGGGGTCTATGCCAAAACCAGATTGTCAATCAAACCACGTGGGTGGGGCTTAGCACAATTCTACGTCACAGCGAGAGCAATCTTAGAACAGGGCGTTCTGAGACAGTGCTTATGAATTATTGAGATTGTAAAAAAAACACTGGGTGGATTTTTCTCATTCTAGGGTGGTTTTGCTCACACACTGCCAACACACATTTATGGTCAAACACCATGTAAAAGTGAATTTTGCATAATAGGTGCCCTTTAAAATGAATAACATGACGTTACTTGATGGGGGTAAGGCAATATTGTAACATTACTTTTAAAAGTAACTATCATAAAAAATAACTGGGTAACGTGAATGGCTACTTTTAGGGAGTAAGGCAATATTGTAACATTACATTTAAAAGTAACTTTCATAATAAGTAACTAAGTAATGTAATGGTTACTTTTTTGGGGAGTAAAATTATATTGGAACAGTTACTTTTTATGAAAGTTACTTTTAAAAGAAATAAGTAATGTGACATTACTTTTTAGGTAGTAAGGGAATATTGTAACATTACTTTTGAAAGTAACTTTTATAAAAAGTAACTGTAATTGGTTACTTTTGGGGAGTAACAATATTTTAACAGGTTACTTTTTTATGAAAGTTACTTTTAAAATGAATATCATGACGTTACTTGACGGGGGTAAGACAATATTGTAACATTACTTTTAAAAAGTAACTTCCATAAAAAATAATTAAGTAACGTGACTGGTTACTTTTAGGGAGTAAGGGAATATTAATCAGCAAACACTCATCAGAAGTAAAGAATGTTTTACTGTAAAGCAAATGTACTGTACTAAACATTATATTTTTTGTACAAAATATGGATTTTACAAAATAATTTCTAACCAAGTTGTTCCACATTTTGAAGTTGATTTCACAAAAATTGAAACACGACACTGCCCACTAGGGGGAGGAGCCAGTGAAAAGGTTTTAAATGACCATTTCCATGATAACACGATGTCTGATTTTAAAGCAGTTTTCACAGGATGTGATACCTGTTTATGATGATTACATGATAGGGAATAAAGGCAATAAGAAAGCGTGCCAAGCGTCCTGCTGACAGTTTGTTTTAAAGAAACATTTCTGGCCATTTATGGTTCTTGGTTGCTGGTGAAGTTTATGAAAGTGTGTTTTTTGGGTTTGGATGTCGTTGAACTGTGAGCTGCAGTTTCACAGTCTCAGTTTGGAAAGGTGTGTGTGAGTGTGTGAGATACAGCACAGAGAGACGTCTGTTTCTCACGGACTGAGCCGGATACAGACAGCACACTGTGTTCAGGGTTGAATCAGCTTCTCTCACTCGCAGACGAGTGAATGGCTGCTTACAGCTTCAGAGGTTTGACATCATTGATGCTTCCCGTGTCGAACCAACACTGATGTCGCAGTAGATTATTCTCTGTCAGTTCCTGCGCTTGTCTTTCTGTCTGTATCCGTCTGTCTCTCTCTCTCACACACAGCCTTACAGAAGAAGAGAGAAGTGTAATGCTGGTCTGAACAAAAAAAGTGCCATTATTCTTCAGTAGTTCTTGTTTTCCAGTACAAATATCTAAACATTCTTGAGGCAAGACACCACACTTACAGTACCTGTCAAAAGTTTGGAAACATTACATTTTATTAATGTTTTTAAAAGAAGTGTCATTTATTTGGAACCACTCATGTTACCATAGTAACCACCCAGAACACCTTAGCAACTGTCTAGCAACACCTTAGTAACCACTCCAAGTACCTTAGCAACTGGCTAGCAACACCATAGCAACCACCTACCAACCACCCAGAACACCCTAGCGACCGCCTAGCAACACCTTAGCAACCACCCCAAGTACCTTAGCAAATGCCTAGCAACACCTTAGCAACCACCAAGGTTATCATAGCAACTGCCTATCAACACCTTAGCAACCACCCCAGGTTACCATAGCAACCACCTACCAACCACCCAGAACACCCTCGTGACTGTCCAGCAACACCTTAGCAACCACCCAGGTTACCATAGCAACTGCCTATCAACACCTTAGCAACCACCCCAGGTTACCATAGCAACCACCTACCAACCACCCAGAACACCCTAGCGACTGCCTAGCAACACCTTAGCAACCACCCAAGTACCTTAGCAAATTCCTAGCAACACCTTAGCAACCACCCAGCTTACCATAGCAACCACCTAGCAACACCTTAGCAACCACCCCAAGTACCTTAGCAAATGCCTAGCAACCACCCAGGTTACCATAGCAACCACCCAGGTTATCATAGCAACCGCCTAGCAACACCTTAGCAACCACCCCAAGTACCTTAGCAAATGCCTAGCAACACCTTAGCAACCACCCAGGTTACCATAGCAACCGCCTAGCAACACCTTAGCAACCACCCCAAGTACCTTAGCAAATGCCTAGCAACCACCCAGGTTACCATAGCAACCGCCTAGCAACACCTTAGCAACCACCCCAAGTACCTTAGCAAATGCCTAGCAACACATTAGCAACCACCCAGGTTACCATAGCAACCGCCTAGCAACACCTTAGCAACCACCCCAAGTACCTTAGCAAATGCCTAGCAACCACCCAGGTTACCATAGCAACCGCCTAGCAACACCTTAGCAACCACCCCAAGTACCTTAGCAAATGCCTAGCGACCACCCAGGTTACCATAGCAACCGCCTAGCTTGACAACCGCCTAGCAACCACCCAGGTTACCCTAGCAACCGAGTGGCGAATTTTGCCACTGCAAGCACCATTTACATTTTCTTCAGGAAATGTACATTCTAGTATTGTGAAATAATAATGATTGTTAATTCCCTCATGAGTTTTACGGGGCGATTCTTGGGCAGAATAAGCTTGTATCAATCGTCAAAACACAATGATTAAACAATAGTTTTGACACTCTTATGAATGCAGTCAGATATGTGCGTGTAAACGTGTGTTTTTGTGCCACAGTCACAGGAAGCTCTTCTGGAACATTGCAGACAAGCTGGAATCACCTTCATGATCCTCGTGTCCGATAAAGAAGGAAATTACCTGAAGGTAAATCACATCAACACCTGCACTAGAGAAGAAATATTGTAGATTTGATGAGAACAAAACTTGAACTGAATTGATCTAAATATTAGACTCTATTGTAGAGCTGCTTTACTGCTGAAATTGAATCAGTTTCACATATTATGAATTTCACAACATTAACACTGTTAATTTCCTCTTTATTAATGTAAAGCTGCTTTGAAACGATCTGTATTGTATAAGTGAAGTGATTGGACTGGCTCTCTTCTCTTCCCATCAGGTGAAGTCTTTCGAGAAAGACCGTCAGTCGGAGAAGAGAATTCCCGAGTCGGATCTGGTCGACCACTTCATCCAGAAGAGCCGGATCAAACTCTCCGAGGAGAGAAACAGGTGAGAGACGCCGACCTTTACAGCCGTAAACAATAGAGCTGATTTCTCCATTTAAATTGATGCTTTTTCTCTCATCTCTGCCCATCAGAGAGATTTCTGAGAGCGCTTCTCTCCAGAATCCAAAGGGATCATCGCAGGGAAACTCGGGTACACTTGCAGAACTTTTCCTGCCCTTTAGAAAGGAATTATAATTATAAAATGTAATATACTCATCATGGTGGTTAAAGTTATTAAACCTCGACAGACTCGATACTCTACAGTGTCTCCAGCAGATGTTTGAATGAAGCCTCGTGTCTTCATCTTGTCGTGTGTTTGGTGTCCGTCAGGTCTGTCTGAGTCCCACGGGAGCAACGCCGGCATGTCCATGAACGTGAACCTCGTGACGCCCGAGAAAATCTCCGCCAGCTCCCGCCGGAGATACGAGACGCAGGTCTGCACAGTGATCTCACATCTGACATCATGGGAAACACGTTTTCTTCCTCGTCTTGTGCCTGTAGGGAATATACGTTCCCCTCACAGTCGCACGCGCTTGTTTATTTAATGAATTTCCCATTATTCCACAATCCCAGTGTTGCCTTTTGACAAACTTCGCTTTGACGTTTTCACACTCCATCAAGCTATCGAACACGGAGAAAGTCTTGAATCAGTCATGCCCCATGAGAAGCGCTCTGTGCTCATTTCAGCTCAATTGCGTTTAATTCAGCGTGCGTGAGTCCTCAGGCCAGCAGAGACGCCCAAATACTGACTCAGACCCGTCTAGTGATGAGTCAGCGAACATGAACCCCTGCCATCCTGCGCTCAGCTTTATTAACCTGCTGCTCAGAAGTGTGGAATAATGAGTATGTCTTTGAAAGAGGCTGCGTTTATTTAATCAAAAATACATTAAAATATTATTCCAGTGTAAATCAGCTGTTTTCTATGTGAATATATAGTAAAGTGTAATTTATTCCTGAATTTTCAGCATCATTACTCCAGTCTTCAGTGTCACATGATCCTTCAGAAATCATGATGATTTGATGATTTGTTGCTCAAGAAACATTTATGATTATTATCAATGTTGAAAACAGTCATCCTGCTTCAGATTGTTTTTATAGTTCAAATAAATAATCTTTCTATTCGTCAAATAATCCTGAAAAATAAAATGATTTTTCACATTTTAGTTTTTCAAAATTCTTTCAAATTTTCATTTTTTTCTTTTTTTTTTTTTTCAAAATTGTCAGTTTTTCAAATTTCAGCTTTCCAAAACTCAGTTTTTCAAATGTTCATTTTTTCAAATTTATTTTTCCCCAAAACTGTTTCAAATGTTCATTTTTTCAAATACATTTTTTCCCAAAATTATCAGTTTTTCAAATTTCAGTTTTTCAAAATTTTCAGTTTTTTTTTAGTTTTAGTTATTTTAATACATCAAGTTAAACAATGAAATTGATAAATGTTGCCTTCGCAAATAGCTGAAATAAAATAAGTTTAAAAAAATCTGGGTTTTTTGTATTTTAAGTTTTTCATATTTCAGTTTTTCAAATTTTGTGTTTTTTCAGTTTATTTTAATAAACTAAATGAAATTGAACGTTGCCCTCGCAAATAGCTAAAAATAAAATGTTTTAAAAAATATTTTATTTCAGTTATTTTATTTCAAATAGTGAAAATGTTTTTATTGAAGTATAATATCCCTGCACTCAAACCTCACAGGCTGATTCTGGATGAATTGAACACACATTATGATCAAATATGACTCGTCGTTCTTCAGTGTTTAACTCTGTTTTCTTCCTCAGTTTGACGGCGAGGAGCAGTTCAACAAATAGTTTTTATATTTCAAATAAATAATCTTTCTCTTCATCAAATAATCCTGAAAATGTGTTTCCACAAAAATATGAAGCAGCACATCTGTTTTCAACACTGATAATAATCAGAAATGTTTCGCATATATGATGAAAAGTCTGTTTTCTGTGCGTTATGAACATGATCTGATGCTGTCTTTCAGATTCAGACGCGACTGCAGAATCTGAGCAGCAATTTACAGAGCAAGAGCAACGACATCGAAGTGTTGGCCGTAAGTACATGATGTCATTTCCTGCTTTCAGATCAACACGGATGCATTTGGCTGAAGCTTTTATCTAAAGCAACTTGCATTGCATTCAAGATATACGTTAGTGGTCGAACAGTATATGGCAACATCGGCATATTTAAATGATCGGCAAGTGTTTCTGTGGCAAAGGCCTTTATTTTGAAAGCGACAGGACTTTTATTTTGACAGCACCAAGAGCAGAGGCATGTGAGTGCAGATCCGAGCGCAATCTTCAAACTATAATGTGTTATATCTGTTTAGTCGCAATCCCATGTATACACACACACACACACACACACCAGATTCTCCAAGTGAAGCGTAAACAGCAAAAGGAGGGGAGCGCTTGTCAGCGAGATTTACATCGTTTGCATATTTAGTTAATTAGTGGTTATGTGGGAATATAGTGGTTTGGTGTAGCTCTCTGTTATTAGAGTTTGCAGAACTCCCTTTAACCCCGAGTTAGGCTTCAGATGTCACTGTAGATCACAGCAGCAGAAGAAGCTGCGCACAAACACAGTCATGCACTCACTGTTTATCAGGCTTTCTGAGGGCCTTGAAGGTCGTAATTCACCCTTCCACGAGTCAAGGTCACGCATTAAACGTTGCATTTCTGTCTTGTTTTCCAGTAAAAATACATCAAGATATATTTACTGGAGACGCAAAATTAATATGAGAAGTCTTGTTTTCTTAGAAATTAAATAAAATTGAGTTTATTCTTACAACAGGAACACATGTATGTCAATAATATGGTATGAAAACTTGTTTTCTCTTTGAATAAAGAATATTTTTCTGACCCCATTGGTTTGTACTGGAAAACAAGACAAATACTGAGGAAGGGACAGTAAAAATGATTTCATATTCTAGTGTTTTGGAGCTATTCAAGCTATTTTTCTTTGTAAAATGAATCAAAAGTAAAGAAAATGTTGGTAATTCAACTCATAACATATTGCCGTATTGTGACGTCATTTATTCCTCAAAAAGGACCTTCATCAAACCTGCAGAAACCCTGATTATGAAAACAATGGTCCTTCGGTGGCACTTTCACCCTGTTAACGCACATTTTGAGCACTTCCTGTTGACTGGTATGCTGTGTTTACATTGTACCACGTCCGTCTGCGCTGTTCTTCAGATAAGACTCCATTGTGTCTGTAGAAGTGACCTTCACAATCTCTCCTGTCGCATTCCTCAGGTCGATCTGCCCAAGGAAACGCTCATCAACTTCCTGTCCCTCGAGGTTCGTGCCGCCCACTATTATTATGAGCTATTCTCAGTCAATAGAAGGCATTCCAGTGGAAAAGTGCGGAAGAGGGGGATCCTGTGTTGGCTTTCCTCGTGATGAGGGAAACCCTCTCCTCCAGAATGAGAACGGCCTGTTCGTGTTTACAGAGGAACTGAGAATGATGGGAGATTTCACACTAAAAAAGACCTTCAGTTGCTCACCAGTTCAGCAGTGTGACAGAAAGCTTATTTTAGTGTCACTGAGAAACTATTAGATTTTTTTATTTATTTTAATTTTAGTTGTTAAAATGTTTTTGTCATTTTTACTAGTTACTGGTTTTATTAAAGGGTTAGTTCACCCAGAAATGAAAATTCTGTCATTAATTGCTCACCCTCATGCTGTTCCACACCCGTAAGACCTTCATTCATGTTCAGAACACAAATTGAGATATTTTTGATGAAATCTGATGGCTCGGTGAGGCCTGAGCAATGACATTTCCTCTCTCAGGATCCATTAATGTACTAAAAACATATTTAAATCAGTTCATGTGAGTACAGTGGTTCAATATTAATATTATAAAGCCACGAGAATATTTTTGGTGCACCAAAAAAACAAAATTTTATAATATTATAATATTAATATTGAACCACTGTACTCACATGAACTGATTTAAATATGTTTTTAGTACATTAATGGATCTTGAGAGAGGAAATGTCATTGCTCAGGCCTCACTGAGCCATCGGATTTCATCAAAAATATCTTCATTTGTGTTCTGAAGATGAACGAAGGTCTTACGGGTGTGTAACGGCATGAGGGTGAGTAATTAATGATATTATTTTCATTTCTGGGTGAACTAACCCTTTAAATATGACTATAATTCATATTTCAGTTCTAGTTTGTTTTATTTTAATACATCAAGTTAAACTAAATGAAACTGATAAATGTTGCCTGGGCAAATAGCTGAAATAAAATAAGTTAACTTTTTTTTTTTTTCAAAGATTTTCAAAATGTCCTGTTATTCACATTTTAGTTTTTCAATTTTCAGTTTTTCAAAATTTAAATTTTCACATTTTCATGTTTTTCAAGATTTTAAGTTTTTCAAATTTTCAGTTTTTTTTTTTTTTTTCAAATTTCAGTTTTTCAAAATTTTCAGTTTTTTTAAATTTCACTTTAAATTATATTTTATTCTACAGTTATATTTCTATATTTCTATTTCAGTTTTATATTTTATTTTATTTCAGTTGTTTATTTTATTTCGAATAGTGAAAATGTTTAAGGATTTATTGAAGTATAATATCCCTGCACTCAAACCTCACAGGCTGATTCTGGATGAATTGAACACACATTATGATCAAATATGACTCGTCGTTCTTCAGTGTTTAACTCTGTTTTCTTCCTCAGTTTGACGGCGAGGAGCAGTTCAACATCAGCGTGAAGACGCTTCTCTCTCGACTGCCCAAACAGCGCTACCTCAAATGCATCTGTGAACAGATTCACCACTTCAAAATCTACAAAAGGTGCTTTTCCAGCGATTAAAAGTCCATTTACATCAAGCATGATAACTGTCATGACTACCATATTATCTACAACATCAGATAACAGCGCTCTGTTTATTCCGAGTGTGTGGAGTCACTTTCAGAACAAAAAAACATTGACAGCAAATGAAAATCCATCCTTTGCTTTAAAATGATCATTTACTCTCACTAATGTCATTCCAAACCTGCTTCTGATGAACAAAAGAGGATAGTTTGATGAATGTTGGTCTCTAAAAACTGAAGCTGCTTACCAACATTCTTCAAAATATCTTCTTTTAAAACAGATGCAGAATTTTGGAACGACATGAGGGTGATTAACCCTTTAACCCTCTGGTGCCCTTCAGTCATTTTTGACCGAAAAATTGGACATGATTCGAAAAGGTTAAACAGTCGAGAAGAAAAGTGTCACACTTGAATGGGAATGAATGCGACACAAGTTTCATCTAGTGGAAGCTTCTGGTACTGCGGCCAAACAAAATCTGACTGAAAGCTCATTTTTTGAAATATCAAGCTAAATTTTGGAACACATGTTTAGAGTTATGGCTGTGATTTTCTTGCAGTTTTAGAGTAAAATATGTATTCCATATAAAACTGTAAAATTGTATTTTTGTCCATTTTTCATAACAATAAGCGTAAAATTCTATAACTTTTTTTGTTCACTTTTTTAAACTTTTTTTTTTTTTTACTTCAGCAATAATCTGCCATGTGTCGTCTTTAAAAAGACGCTAAACTTCAGTGTGTGCTCCAAACCATTCAAGATTTATGACCGTTTTTATGCTCAAAAAGTGAATAAATGGATTATAACTATTGTATAAATATAATTTAGCACCATAAAATAAAATACAAAATATGAAATAAAAATCAATAGTGGACTAAAATATACAACATTCATTTCATTGAAATAATAATTAAAAAACCCTGTTATTTTTCACCACTTCTCAAAGAGGGTTAAAGGAGGATGGATTCTGATTGGCTGTTAATGTTTTTATCATTTATCAGGTGCAAATATTTCAGTTTCCATTCCCAGTGACTTCCTTTGTTTATTTGTTGTTGTCCATACAGTGGAAGTTAATGTTGTTTCCAATGCATTTCAAAATATCATCTTTTACAGTAGAAAGTAAATAATTTTCTTTCAATTTTCATTTCATTAATGTTATAAATACACTGTTCTGATTGTAAAAATACATCATATAATTAGAGTTTTGTGTGTTTATAAAGATATCGTCACGGTTTTCCAAGGTTATCTTGTAGTTTAACTGCTATAAATTCCGAGCAGCTTTTATCTTGGAAAGCTGTCGTTGTAAAGCGTGTTTTGTCGGATCTCCTCACAAACCGGGCCGCGTTTCAGAAGCCGCTCACGTTTCCAGACGCTTTTATTAAGAATCATAAAACCTGATCCTGATCTTTAAAGGCTCTTTCTGCTGTTCTCTCACGGAGCTGAAAACATCTGCCATCGACTCCCTCCAATCATGCTTCAAGTTTTTAACTAACATTTTTCTCGTAATTCTTTGGAGGAACGGATATGACTTCCCTGTGTTTGGGAACTAAAGGATCTTCTTGGATTCTCTAAACAGTTGTTTCTAATTTCCTCACGAGCTTTTCTTGATTTTTGTGTTTATTAATATCTGAAACAATCCAGTAAATATAGTAAATATTTAACATTTGGGGATTTAACTCAAGGTTTTCCTCATTTAAGAACATTCTTAAAAAAAAAAAATGGAATTCTGCTCAAGTTAGAAAATAAGAATATATAAATATTGAACCTGGTGTGTGTGTGTGTGTGTGTGTGTTTCAGGGTCGCTGTGGTCGTTCTTTACAGCTACAGAGATGATTATTACAAGATCCTCCTCTGATCGCTGCTGTCACGGCCCTGTAGAAACGAACGGTTTCCACGTCTGCAGTCAGACGAAGGTGTTTTTATACAGCGGATTCAATGCCAAAGGCTGATTGAAGGGTCCAGTAATCAATCATGTTATTGACGATTCCTGTGATGAAATCACACACAAAATACTGTACAGTCCTGAACTGAAGGAAATAAAATATTTTCCCATATCACGTCGTCTTGATGTTTTTTAGCAGCTAAAATGAGTGCAGAATAAATTCTCATTTCATATCTCGTTTCACAATAAACTATTTCAAAGCAGTATATTTGTTTATAATATCTTAGTCTTATAGTCACATTGATCAGTTTAGAGGTAGATGATAAAGACCTTTAGATGTCCACATCAATAGAAATTTACAAAAAGTGATTTTATTGACATAAAAAGCACATTTAATGCAAGTAAAATGTCTAGTTTTCAGGTTTCAAATACGTTTAGGGAGAATAAAATATCAAAATGTGGGTGAAAATGTTCCATTATCATTCAGTGTAACACTTGTATTTCTGTAAAAATTGAGACAACACACTTATTCTGACCCTTACATATTAAAATATGTAAAAAATAAGTGAGCATACTAAATTGTATTGCATTTTAAATGAATAAAAATAATTTGCTGACAAATGTGCAAAACCTAGAATAGTGGCAAAGTTTAAAAATGTAATTTGGGGTAAAAGTAATTAGTCTTTAATATGGCATAAATAGGTTTCTATTGGAAATATCCCTGACAATATTGTTACACTGAATGACATTTTAGTGGGCATCTTCAATAAATCATGGTAAAAATGAATATTTAATTTTTGATCAGAAAAACAAAAAAGTGAAACAGGATCCATTCTGATGTATTACTTATTTTGATGCTTGAAAACCCTTTTTTGTGTTTGATCTTTCCTAATTTAGAGACGATATAAATCATCAATCAGATGAGATTTGCTGTTAGTATATATTTATATAAACATATAATAGTAAGTTAGTCATTCGTTTTGCAGCCACTGTTCAATTTTTAACATTTTGATGTCATGACGTAATTACTATTAGCTGACAAGTTAAAATTATGCATTTAAGATTTTGTCATCTCGCACATCTCTAAGAAGTTTGACCCAGAAGTTAATTATGTTGCGCAATAATATTTAACAATGCATAATATCTTTAGCCAAAGGCAATGTTGCAATAAAATCATATTTTGCAATGCAGTTATCAATATAAATAAGGGCGTTTTCAGACCTCGCTTGATTTGTTCCGAAACGGGTATTAAAATTGTTACAATTTCTTGGTTCGCTTACATTTTAAATGTGTTTTGTTAGTAGTACGATGGTACAAATTAATCATGAACACTTTCCTCATTTTGGCTGCGTGAGATTCTCCAGCTTTGTTGTTGCTGAGATGTTAAAGCTCCGCCCTCTTCTGGAAAGGGGGCGGGAGCAGCAGCTCATTTGCATTTAAAGGGACACACACAAAAAAACAGCGTGTTTTTGCTCACACCCAAATAGAGGCAAATTTGACAAGCTATAATTATTGATCCGTGGGGGATTTTGAGCTGAAACTTCACACACACATTCTGGAGACACCAGAGACTTATATTACATCTTGAGAATGGGGCATTATGGGTCCACTTTAACATTTATGACACAGGAATATTAAGCTCCAGACATGACAGTTCACACAATTCATTTTTATTTCAAAAACAAGTGTACGCGTTACAGCCGAACATCTAGAGGATCATATTGACACGTGGCAAAGGTCAAATAAATAAGCTCAGATATAAAGCAGACAGACGGTTTACAAAATCTGTACAGCAGCTTTGGGTTTCTCTGCCAACATCACAGACCAGACAGAAATCGCAATCACTTACTAGAGTTTAGTATTAATAAATAAATGTGAAAAAATAAATAAGATACTTTCCTCTACTATTTTTTTTTTATGGTTTTTGTACATTTATCAAACAACTGCATTCGCTCTAATTCCCCACGAGCGGCTCAGACGTTATTTAAAACCCTCTGAACGATAATCATCTAATTCATTCAGACTAACACAATGTTTTACTGAAGCCGTTTTTCATTGGATAGTATGAGATCAGAATCATGATGCTCATAACCCTCTTGAAGTCTCGTTTGTTACGTAAACGTCTTCCTCAGCCCGTTTATTGAACCTAAACCGCAAAAATGACTTCATATGACATCACAACCATTATTAACATATGACAGAGGTCCACCAATCACAGCAGAGGTCATTTACATATCTCTTAAAGGTACAGTATCAAAAACAGTCAGAGAGCAAACGAATGAATGTTAATGTAAATAATTTCTGCCTTTTTTGGCACCAAAAAACCTCGACTTGGTTTGTAGATGTATTTGGAAGATATAAAATATGTAAACTATAAACATGATGCGGTCTAGTTAGACGACTCACTAGGGTACTGAAACTGATGCTTGTGAAGTTCATCTGTTCATGACACATGGGAGTGTTCAGTCTGGCCGTCGGGATGTCGTGTCTCTCGCTTTATCGCGACACGAGGCTTAAAAGTGACTAACGATAAACTACAAGTAAAACATATAGAAATTAATAAACAGACTTGAGAGGTCAGGAAACACGCCAGTCCTGTAAGGTCTCGGAATATGTTGGAAATTCCTCTTTTCTGTGGTCCGTATGGATTTACGCAATGGTAATGATTGTTCCGTCTGAACGTTTCGTCGTGGATTGACACAGAACGGCACGGAGCTCCATGTCCATGAAACTGTCGTCCCCGTTGACGCGTGATAAAAACATTTAATAAAGCACGAGATGTCGAGCGTTTCACAATACTTGATTCTTCTGCCGGAGACCGAAGCTCCTAATGAGTCGCTGCTGGATTCTCCAGCGTTCGGTTGGAGTATCCGGTCCAGGTGCGTTTAGCGTCCGTGTCCGTTGGCGAGTTTGGCCCGCGGGATGGTGATCCGCTCTGCGTCTGATGGGAAGCTCATGGCACTCTGGAACTTGTTCTCTTTGGACGGCTCCATGTACACGACCGAGTTCGTATTCACGTGCTTTTTCAGGATCACCGTCTACAGAGGAACAGGAGAGGAAAAACATGCAATGTTTGGTTTTTCTGCAAAAGAATTTCAACAGATGACTGTGATAGCTATATTTATACTTTATTTATGAACACTTGAATGTGAGTGCGTTTAATAAAAAAAGCAACATTTTGAACAAAAAAGATGAGAAAAACTGCTTTTTTCAAAGACTCAGCACTTCTATCTCTTGTTTCTGCTGCTTCTTTTCCTGTGTTTTGATCCAGAGATTCTGTACTCTTTCAGAAGATGTGTAATAGCGCCCCCTACCATATAACAGTGAGAAAACAAAGCTGGAAAATTACGCCGTCCAGGCGGGGAAAGAGTTAATATCATCATGTCTTGCATTCATCACATTAGAGCTGTGCGATAAAATAGTTACAATGTTAGATGATCTAAACAATCACAAAGTTGATATATACCGTAGAGTATATATATATCACACGTTACATGAGCGTACTGTATATGTGGATAAAGCTGGACATGTTTATATAACTTTATGCTCTGTGATAAAAGAGTTTCTATGACGATTGGGCTGATTTTGCTGAGAAGTGCATCTGCACGGAAATGTTTTTGTTTTTTTTTTTTAAAGCTGAAAAATACGGAGCCCCGCAAATGAATTACTGGAAAAAAATAGTAGGCTTCAATCATGCACACAATTTAGCAAATCGCAGGAACAAAATAGTAAATCATGGGAACGAAACAGTAAATTGCGGGAACGAAATAGTAAATCGTGCACAATTTAGCAAATCGCAGGAATGAAATAGTAAATCATGGGAACGAAATAGTAAATTGTGGGAATTAAATAGTTAATCGTGGGAACGAAATAGTTAAATCGTGGGAACGAAATAGTAAATCGTGCACAATTTAGCAAATCGCAGGAATGAAATAGTAAATCATGGGAACGAAATAGTAAATTGCGGGAACGAAATAGTAAATCGTGCACAATTTAGCAAATCGCAGGAATGAAATAGTAAATCATGGGAACGAAATAGTAAATCGTGGAAACTAAATAGTTAATCGTGGGAATGAAATAGTAAAATGCGGGAATGAAATAGTAAATCGTGGGAATTAAATAGTTAATCGTGGGAACGAAATAGTTAATCGTGGGAATGAAATAGTAAAATGCGGGAACGAAATAGTAAATCGTGCACAATTTAGCAAATCGCAGGAATGAAATAGTAAATCATAGGAACGAAATAGTAAATCGTGGGAATTAAATAGTTAATCGTGGGAATGAAATAGTAAAATGCGGGAACGAAATAGTAAATCGTGGGAATTAAATAGTTAATCGTGGGAACGAAATAGTAAATCGTGGGAACGAAATAGTTAATCGTGGGAATGAAATAGTAAAATGCGGGAACGAAATAGTAAATCGTGGGAATTAAATAGTTAATCGTGGGAACGAAATAGTAAATCGTGCACAATTTAGCAAATCGCAGGAATGAAATAGTAAATCGTGGAAACTAAATAGTTAATCGTAGGAATGAAATAGTAAAATGCGGGAACGAAATAGTAAAATGCGGGAACGAAATAGTAAATCGTGGGAATTAAATAGTTAATCGTGGGAACGAGATAGTAAATCGTGGGAACGAAATAGTAAATCGTGGGAAGAAATAGTAAAATGCGGGAACGAAATAGTAAATCGTGCACAATTTAGCAAATCGCAGGAATGAAATAGTAAATTGCGGGAACGAAATAGTAAATCGTGGGAACGAAATAGTAAATCGTGGGAATGAAATAGTAAATCGCGGGAACGAAACTGTAAATCGTGGGAACAAAATAGTAAATTGTGTGCACGATTTAGCAAATTGCAGGAACAAAATAGTAAATTGCGGGAACAAAACAGTAAATCATGGAAATTAAATAGTAAATCGCGGGAACAAAACAGTAAATCGTGGGAACAAAATAGTAAATTGTGTGCACGATTTAGCAAATTGCAGGAACAAAATAGTAAATTGCGGGAACAAAACAGTAAATCATGGAAATTAAATAGTAAATCGCGGGAACAAAACAGTAAATCGTGGGAACAAAATAGTAAATTGTGTGCACGATTTAGCAAATTGCAGGAACAAAATAGTAAATTGCGGGAACAAAACAGTAAATCATGGAAATTAAATAGTAAATCGCGGGAACAAAACAGTAAATCGTGGGAACAAAATAGTAAATTGTGTGCACGATTTAGCAAATTGCAGGAACAAAATAGTAAATTGCGGGAACAAAACAGTAAATCATGGAAATTAAATAGTAAATCGTGGGAATTAAATAGTAAATCGCGGGAACGAAACAGTAAATCGTGGGAACGAAATAGTAAATTGTGTGCACAATTTAGCAAATTGCAGGAACAAAATAGTAAATCGTGGAAACGAAATAGTAAATCGTGTACGACTAAAACCATAAAAAGAAATTACTTTAATAAACATTAACTGAAATAAATAAATCATAAGAAAACTTAAACTTAATTTATTTCAGCTAGTTGCAAAAGTCAACATTTCTCATTTTCATTCAGTTTCACTAAATAAACTAAAACTAATACATAAATATTATTTTGTAAAAAAACTATAGAAATATACAAGACAAATGACAAAATAGCTTAGTTTTTTATTTTATTTTATAGTGCAACTTTAAAATAACAATACTAATATTTAGGTCTGAATTTCTTAATTTTGAACATTAAACTTTTATTTTGCTGATTTGCATGTAAATGAACAGTGCTGCGCTTCACTTTGAAACACGCGGCACATTTATTATCGCAGTCTTCGTGATATCGCGATGTCAATTTTATTTCGATATATCATTCAGTCCTATTTTAGACGTCAAGATGACATCAAAACAGACTTCATTTCTTAATTCCTGTTTTTTATTGTGAATAATTAAGTGACTTTATACTGAAGAATGTTTTTTCTCGTTAAATATTGAGACGCATGAGAGTGTCAGAATGGAAGATTCATGTCGACTTCAGAATGAAACCCCTTGTTTTGCATGAGTGTTTTATAACAGACCCGCTCATATGATATATGAGATTAATTACCCATGCTGCAACACTTCATTTCATGCCATCTAATAAAGCTCTTGACACATTCTCCTCTGACATTTGGCAAACGACGGATTCACTCATTCCAGCTTTAATGGCTCTTACGACATCATGTGCTCTTGAGTTCGGAGAAGCAGCGACACTTTTTCATTTTATTGTAAGCACAAATAAACTCTGACTTTTACCTTTTTGGGCGCGCTGTAGCAGGACATCTGGACCCAGTTCTTCCTCTTGTTGACCAGGACGGCCACGATGAGGAAGATGACGACGGCCAAGAGTATGCCGGCCAGAATCCAGGCTGCTGATTGGTAGATGAGCGTCATCTCCATCTGGTTCGGGACAACCTTCGATAGTCCTTTACCATCTAGACAAGAGAAGGCTGACGTCAGAAAACATCGATCTGTAACATGGCAGTGTTTCCAGTGCTGTATTCCCTCATCTAATCAGTGCAAATGAAAACAGCTCGGATGTTTTCATTGGCTGCTTCGTCTCGTATTGTTCCCACATCAGTCTGATGGTCGTAAGCCAACACTTACATAAAATCAATCGAATTAAAACACTAAAAATTAGACATAAACATTTAAAATAAAAATGAATGATTTTAAAATAAAAGCAATCGAATTAAAACACTAAAAATTAGACATAAACATTTAAAATAAAAATGAATGATTTTAAAATAAAAGCAATCGAATTAAAACACTAAAAATTAGACATTTTTTTTTAATAAAATCAAAAATCAAAAAATTCTAAATAAAGAATTAAAATGATCATAATAATTATATAATTTTAATTAATCAAATCATTTTTAGAAATCGAATTAAAACACTTAATAAAAATTAGACAAAAACGTTTTTTTTTAAATAAAATCAATCGAATTAAAACACTAAAATTAATACATTTTAATAAATTTATATTTTTTTAAATAAAATAAAAAATAATTAAAACCTTACTAAAAATTTGAAATAAAAAAATTAAAATTAAAGTAATTTTAAAATAAAATCAGTCGAATTAAAACCTTACTAAAAATTAGACATAATTTTAAATTAAAATCAATCATTTTAAAATAAAACCAATTAAATTAAAACACTTAAAAATAGACAAAAAATTTAAATAAAAATATAATAATTTTAAAATAAAATCAAATTAAAACTAAAAATTAATCAAATCATAAAATGTAAAATTAAATAAATAATAATAAACACATTAAAAATTAAGCAATTTAATACTAAAAAATATTAAAAAATGAAAAATTAAAGAAATCAAAATAAAACAGTTAAAATAACTTTCAAATAAAATCGATAAAACTAAAACACTTAAATAAAATTAAAACACATTAAATAATAAAAACATAATTAAAATAAATAAATTTGAAATAAAAACAAAAGAAAAGTTGTGATTGGCTGCTTCGTCTGGTGTTGTTGTCATGTGAGTGAGAGTGTTGCTGATCAGTGTCGTGACTGATCGGTGTCTGTTCGCACCTGTGACGGTGAAGAGCGGAGGAGCGGCGCTGGTCCCGGTGCTCCGGCTCTCGGGTTCGGCCGCGGCGCTCGACAGCATCACTGGCACTGACGTTGTTGTGATCTCTGTGGACGGGGAAAAAAAACAATTTCACAAACTAAATGAGTGTGGAGAGTCAAGAGAGACTCATCAATCTCATCCAACATCATCCAAACCCGCAGCCACACCAGCCGGAGGGCGTGTGATTTATCCCCATTTCCACTGTAATATTTTTATGGGGAAAAACAAGCTGCCCGTTTCTGAGCTCGACTCCAAAATCAAAACAAAGAAAAGATGAAACATGGAGGGCGAACAATGCAAGGCTTTTTCCCTCCAAAGGAAAAGCTGATGGAGTGATTTGCTTTGAGAGCCGCGGTCAGGAAACGTGTGAATGTGCGGATATCGCTGGAATGTTTTCCTGGCTTTAGTCCGTCAGACGACTGATCGATCTCTATGACATGCCAGCGTTTGTCTTTAAACAATGCTTTAAAGTTACTGATCACAGCCCCGCCCCTCTGCTCTGATTGGATGAGCCGCGGAATTTTTAAATAAAAGCAATTAAAAAACACTTGCTAAAAGTTAATAATAAAAATAGTTTTAAAATAAAAAAAAATCAAAATAAAACACTTAAATTAAATTAAAAAAATAAATAAAATGAAACACTAAGAATTTAATGTAAAATGAAAATAAATGTTAAAAGTAAATCAATCAAATAAAACACATACTAAAAATTAATTAAATCATAAAGAATGTAAATGAAATTAAATCATTTTTAAATAAAGGCAATTCAAAAACACTTACAAAAAATAATTAAAGTCATAATGAATAATTTTAAAAATGAAAGCAATCAAAACTATAAAAAACACTTACTAAAAATTGTATTTAATATTGAAATAATAAATAAATAAACAAAAAAAAGTAATCAAAATAAATCAAACCAAACAATAAAACATAATAAAATAAAACACTAAGAATTTTATGTAAAATAAAAATAGAAAAACTATTTAAAAAGAAAAGCAATCAAATAATGCACTTACTAAAAATTAATAAAACTTTAAAATCATAAAATAAAATAAATTAATAAAATAAAAAAAATAATAAAATAAAAAATCAAATTAAACCTAAATAAAATTAAATCTAAATAAAACACTTAATTAAATAAAAAATAATTAAATTAAATAAAAATAAATAAACATTTTTTTAAGTAAAGGCAATCCAAAAACACTTACTAAAAATTAAGTAAAAAAAATAATAAATAATTTTAAAATGAAAACAATCAAAATAAACCACTTAATAAAAATTGTATTTAATACAAAAATTTAAAATGAAAGTGAATAAATAAACTTGAAAGAAATGTAACCGAAATAAAAAACACTTATCATAAAAATATTTTCATAAATAATACTAGAAAATTAAGCGCTAAAAATGAAATAACACAAAAAATTAAGCCTAAAATAAATAAATAAATTTAAAATAAAAGCAATAAAAAAAACCACTTACTTAAAACTAAATTATAAAAATGTAAAATTAAATAATACAAGGGAATAAAATGCTAAAAAAAAATAAAAAACATATATATATATATATATGTGTATATATAAAATGCTAAATTAGAAAAAAAAATCCAAATAAAATAGTTGAAAATAAAATAAATGTAAAAAACGTAAAATAAATAAATAATTTTAAAATAAAGTTTGAGAGTCACTCAGTGTAATGCAGTGATCACGAGGGTGGATGTGGTTTGGGGGTGGTGGACACTCGTACCCAGGCACTGTGGGCAGCACTGGCCCTTACGCAGGACAGGAACCCTGCAGCCGGCAGCCGGACACTGCTGCGAGAAACACCGGACGCTCCCGTCCCGGCAGGTGCAGCTGGTGCAGGCGTTGGACTTCCACGAATCCCCGGCCAGGAGGATCTCTCCGTTGCTGGAGACGCAGTATTCCTGTCGGCTGCTGTTGACGGGCAGGAGCGGCTCGAGTTTGTCCTCTGCGGGCAGAAACACAGAACATGACCATGATTCACTGCAGTGACCACACGTGTCCGCAGGTTCGAGCCTTTAAATGAGACGTGCGTGACGGCCAGCGGACACATGTGTTTCGGGCCCTGAGGTTCGCTTCGCCCCAGCTGCTTTATTGAGAGTAACTCGACTCTGTGTCTGAACAAGCACATGTTCATGAGACGGACCGCAATTAACCTGTGACTTTTACGACTTTACATTTTATTATTCAAGCTTTATTACCTGCAAACTATATGAGTTTTCTATTCTATTTTTATTTAAACAATCAAAATAAAACACTTTCTAAAAATGATTAAGATCATAAGAATGTAAAATAAATCATTTAAAATAAAACACTAACATTTTATTAAATCATAAGAACGTGTGAATGTGTCATAAAATTACTGAAATATTAACTTGAATGAACTTCTTTTTATTACATATTGTGTGTTCCTTAAACACTTAAATTAAATTAAAAATTAAATCATGAAACATGTCCAAATAAAATTGGAAACAAAGCAAAATATAACACTTAAATGTTAAAAATGTTACGTTTAAAAATAATTAAAAAATAAAAACTAATAAACATTAAGCACTAAAAATTTATTTAAAAATAAAATAAATAATTATATATAAATGTAAAATTAATACATATTTAAAAATATAAAAATATTAACATAAGAATGTAAAATTTAATAATTTTAAATAAATAACTTTAAAAACAATCAAAATAAAACACTACAAAATAAAAAGCATAAAATATGTAAAAATAAGAACAATCAAATTAAAACACTAATAATTAAATTATAAAAATGTAAAAAAATAAAATAAATAATTTTAAATAAAACAAATCATAATAAAACACTTACTAATAATTTATTAAATCATAAAAACCAAAAATTATTTGGCATTATTGACATTTTTGATATATTTTTACTACTGGGTCCATGACACTATAGTTCATTTATGTAAGTGAGGATAGCAAAATTAATAACAAATTCGGAACCAAAAATGATTCATACACTTTGACCTGACCATGTTTTGCTTAAGTGTTATCTGACATAATTAAGATTTTTTATTTTATTTTTTTTATTAATAATTTTTTTCTGACAGTTTAACTCTGAGATCTTGTCATATTTTATTACAGTTTTTTAAACTATAGTGAATAAACTGTATTTATCAATGAAATGTTCAAGGTGTCTGAATACATTTTGGTTTGACTGTATATATATATATATATATAGTTCAGTCATGAAACTCTAGAGGGCGCAGTCTGATTGGTCGTTTACAGCAGATTTCCTCTGAACCCCTCCACCTCCCCAGCTCCACCTGCCTAGACCTGCTACAGGACTGATGTATGTGTCTTCATGCAGCAGCAGCAGATCTTACAGGCTCACAGCAGCATGTCTGTGTATCTGTTAGCAGTAGAAAGAATCTTTCCTTGCAGCAGCAGCAATAATCAGCATTAGAGTAGCAAATGCTTGAGGGTTTGTGATGAGGTTTGTGATCTGGTACCTGGGCAGACGGAGCAGCAGCTGTTTTTGCTCTTGACGGGTGCGTGACAGAGAAGCGGAGGACACACTTCGGCGTCGCAGAGCACACGTCCCTGTCTGCAGGTGCAGCTCGTGCATTCGTCCAGACTCCACGTCTCTCCTTCCACGTAGAGTTCGCCGTCCGGAGCGCGACACACCACCATCTCCATTTCCGTCTGCCCGCTGCCAGACTCGTCTGCGTCAAAACATGGAGAGATATTAGAATGATTTCTGAAGGATCATGTGACACTGAAGACTGGAGTAATGATGCTGAAAATTCAGCTTTGATCACTGGATATAATTTACACTTCACTATATATTCACATAGAAAACAGCTAATTTAAATTGTAATATTATTACACAATTTTTAACAGTTAACTAATCTTGAAAAGTGTTGCATTATATTTAGATTGTGGCATGAAAGGTTGCAGCGATGAACATGTAGTCGATCACAGACATGTTGTTGAGATCATGAAAGAAGTGATCTCGTCAATTTCTGCACACTAACGAATGCTTTCATTATAACTAATGGTTCAAACTCAATGTAACTAAGAGATTTGTTGAATAAAACGTGAGTTTTGGTGCGAGTCCACTGATAAACTCGCACTGTTTGATTGACAGCTCCAGCGATTGTAAAGGGAGCGTTCTTTGATCGGTTTCTATATATAATTTAATCACCATTTTTAATAAGAGAAAAAAGGTGAAGTTGGTCGTTTAGTCACTGTTTGATTTACTGACACACAAAGATCATCTGACTGTACATGAATCATTAATATCAGATCAGGCATTAGAATGAACACAGTTACTGACATGTTGTTGCATTACTGTCGAGTTCATATCGTAAAAGTCTGTTTGCACCGAAATGCGATTGATTTACCAAAGAATCCACAGTGAAATAAACCAAATACAAATAAATAAAGCTCAACTGAGACTCACATTGTTGAAAATAAATAACGATATTCCTGCATTAGGATCCTTTGAAAGGTAATGTTATTTTAGTCCTGTATCGCTCTTCTCTCCTCCTCTCACTAACACACCAGTGGGCGGGGCTAACGCTGCAATGATGAAGTAGGTGTTGATTTCTTCTGCGGAGGCGGAGCTTACAGGATATTCTTACAGTATGATGACCTCTTAAATATCAAAAGAAATGAATTGAATTGATGATTTCCCAATTCATGACCCCTTTAATGGCATCCCGGATTGTGTCTAAGGATTTTATGTTTGTTCGGAGCATTTTATTTTGTAAACTTGGCACAGTTTAAAGAATCTTTTACTGACAGACGACTGTGTTGAATCTGACAGCAGCTGCATCACAAACCAGTAAATGATTTCATAATGCTCTGTCTGTAGATGATGGTAGTGTACCACGACAGATCCGTGTGTAAGCGTGTCGTGAGAGGTTCGAGTGTTGAACGTACCCTCACAGCCGGGGCAGCACTGCTCGGGTCGGAGCACCGGATGGGCGCAGGTTGGCACCGGGCAGGATATCAGCACACACATCTCCCGGCCGGCGTGGCAGTAACAGTCCCGGCAGCCGTCGTGCCAACCGTTACCCTCCTCGAAGCGCCGCCCGTCCGCCGTCAGACAGAAGCTGGGGGAAACTGTGACGGAGACGGTGGTGCTGGAAACACGCCTGTCTGCGTCTGAGCATCATCACAACAAAGAAAAGATCATTAGAAATAAATGTCACACTTTATATTAACTTTGTTAATCATTTAATTCAATGCACTAACTGTGAACATACACAAATCTGCATGTCTGTGAATTAATTTCTGTATTTCCATATATATATTTGACCCCATAAGCTATTTAATAAAAAAAAGTAAATTAAACCAGTAAATAAATGAAAACAAATTATGAATAAAAATATAAGCCTTATAAGATTTTTACTGTAATGCACCTGAAAATGTTTACTTTATTTTTTATTCTCACTATTGACTCTGATCTGATTTTTCTATTATAGTTAAACAAACTACTATAATCAGTGTTATTTTACAATCATTGATATACTATTATATAATATTTATTTTTATATTTTGAATTTCATTTAAGTTTTAGTATTTTTTTTTTTTTTTAAATGTCTATATAGCTTTTATTCATTTTTATTTCAGTTGTACTTTGTTATTTTAGTATATCAAGTTAAACTAAATGAAAATGAGAAATGTGCTGAAATTTTATTTTATTTCAAATAATGAAAATGTTTTTTTATGGATTTAGTTTTAGTTGATGATGATGATAACCATGAATGCAATTTAAAAAAAAAAAAGAAAGAAATGTAAATCCGCATAAATTAAAGGCAGTACAACTAAAACTCTCAATACTTGACCAATGAAATATGTCATCATGATAGTTCTAACAGTATTAGTGTAATATGAATATAATCATTCCCGTCTCCACCTGAAAAAACATCCTCTAAACGGCTGATACTTTGCCAATAATGAGTTTATAATTATGCTGTGGATCAACTGAACTGAATGAACCAGTTAAACCAACACACACAACTTCAATAAAAACCAAAGGCACCGTCCACGTGTTTATTTGCTTCCTTTAAGAGTGTTTTAGTGATGGTGAAGTTTTCATCTCTCTCTAAATATTTAAACAGTTTGCTGAAAACTGATCCAGATGTTTCAAAATAGCTGCTCTGAGTTTACAACGTGCGTGTGACTGAACACAGGACGAACATGAGCGCCGATGACTAAAAAATACTCCGCAAACACACTATATTTACACAGAAACACAATGAAGTCATGAAACTGAGTTGACACAGTTAAAATAACCTGCCCGCAAACCACTCATGACCTGCGAACAAGTCCTTTAAACTTGCACATGAGTATCATCAGGTGAAAATGACTAGAATCAATCACTCTAATAGAACTGCTCTGAATGCACTTAAATTATATGCTTTCACAGCCTTTAAAAGATGTGATGTACATGTGTGTGTGTGCTTGTGTATGATGTACAGTGGTGTGAAAAAGTGCTTGCCCCCCTCCTGATTTTTTATTTTTTTGCATGTTTGTCACTTTAATGTTTCAGATCATCAAACAAATTTAAATATGAATCAAAGATAACACAAGTAAACACAACATGCAGTTTTTATTATGGAGGGAAAACAAAATAAAACCCACATGACCCTGTGTGAAAAAGTGCTTGGGCCACCCTTAGCAGCAACAACTGCGAACAAATGTTTGCGATAACTTGCAATGAGTCTGTTACAGCACTGTGGAGGAATTTTGGCTCACTCATCTTTGCAGAATTGTTGTAATTCAGCCAAATTGGAGGGTTTTCGAGCATGAACCGCCTCAATAGGATTGAGGTCAGGACTTTGACTAGGCCACTCCAAAGTCTTCCTTTTGTTTTTCTTCAGCCATTCAGAGGTGGACTTGCTGGTGTGTTTTGGATCATTGTCCTGCTGCAGAACCCAAGTTCGCTTCAGCTTGAGGTCACGAACAGATGGCCAGACATTGTCCTTCAGGATTTTTTGGTAGACAGCAGAATTCATGGTTCCATTTATCACAGCAAGTCTCCCAGGTCCTGAAGCAACAAAACAGCCCCAGACCATCACAATACCACCATCATATTTTACTGTTGGTATGATGTTCTTTTTCTGAAATGCTGTGTTACTTTTATGCCAGGCGTAATGGGACACACACCTTCCAAAAGTTCAACTTTTGTCTCGTCAGTCCACAAAGTATTTTCCCAAAAGTCTTGGGAATCATCAAGATGTTTTCTGGCAAAACTGAGACGAGGCTTTATGTTCTTTTTGCTCAGCAGCAGTTTTCGTCTTGGATCTCTGCCATGCAGGCCATTTTTGCCCCGTCTCTTTCTTATGGTGGAGTCATGAACACTGACCTTCACTGAGGCAAGTGAGGCCTGCAGTTCTTTGGATGTTGTTGTGGGGTCTTTTGTGACCTCTTGGGGTAATTTTGGTCGGCCGGCCACTCCTGGGAAGGTTCACCACTGTTCCATGTTTTCTCCATTTGTGGATAATGGCTCTCACTGTGGTTTGCTGGAGTCCCAAAGCTTTAGAAATGGCTTTATAACATTTTCCAGACTGATGGATCTCAATTACTTTCTTTCTCATTTGTTACTGAATTTCTTTGAACATGATGTGTAGCTTTTGAGGATCTTTTGGTCTGCTTCACTTTGTCAGGCAGGTTCTATTTAAGTGATTTCTTGATTGCGAACAGGTGTGGCAGTAATCAGGCCTGGGTGTTGCTAGAGGAACTGAACTCAGGTGCGATAAACCACAGTTAAGTTATGTTTTAACGGCGGGGGGGGTGCAAGCACTTTTTCATACAGGGTCATGTGGGTTTGGATTTTGTTTTCCCTGATGTGAACCTCCTCCTCCTCCACACACTTACCTTCACACTCGCAGACGCTGCAGCCCTTCTTGCTCTTCCTGTAGCCATCGATGCAGTGTTTGTCGCAGGTGAATGGCGGACACTTGACACAGCGGCACATCTCACAGCCGTGTTTGTTCCTCCTGTGGGCAGAAAGAAAAGACACGCCGTCAACATCCTGCCAATAACAGATTATGTGACTACACTGGTTCACCAGTCCAACCAGCACTAACCAGCCTGTCATGAGCTGGTGATTAACAACAGAAGCACAGCTCTTGATTCCTGTTTCTAGGTCAGACCCTCTTTAAGTTCTAAGGACAGATGAAAGCATGTCTCACGATACCTCATAATAACGCAGGACACTTTTATGCTCATAGCGTCGTCATTCATTAAAGTTTCGCCGTTCTGAGCTGCTGTTTTTGAGGCACGATACACCGGATCCAGATGCTCAAACGGGTCTAACGGGCATCTGGTTCTGTTTTATTCTGCTGTATATGAGCTTCACGAGTCCAGATAAAAGCAGCACCAGAAACATGTTGCACCTTCAGTAGTGCACCACCAGTGTGAGTTCACTAACAAGAACTACTGGACAATATTAATATATTAGGTTTATACTAGGTTTATTTATGCTTAAATGTCAAAAAGAAGCTGAAACATTTTATATTTCTTCTGTAGAGCTGCTTTACAGTTGAATTGAGTTTGCTTCAAAATTAATGAAGACTAAGACCGCTTCCACATTATTCCCCACCGAATCCAGTTTCACAGTCACAATGTGGAAGTTAAATGTCTTTAAAGGATTAGTCCACTTTTAAATAAAATGTTCCTGATAATTTACTCTCCTCCATGTCATCCAAGATGTTCATGTCTTTCTTTCTTCAGTCGAAAAGAAATGAAGGTTTTTGATGAAAACATTCCAGGATTTTTCTCCTTATAGTGGACTTCACTGGGGTTCATCGGGTTGAAGGTCAGAATTACAGTTTCAGTGCAGCTTCAAAGAGCTTCAAACGATACCAGATGAGGAATAAGAGTCTCATCTAGAGAAACCATCGGCCATTTTCGAAAAAAAAAAATACAACTGTATATGCTTTATAAACACAAATGATCACCTTGCACGTGCTTCCGCTTTCCGTACTCTTCAAAAAGCTTACGCTGTATGTCCTACGCCTTCAACTTACGGAACGAACGTGGCGGCAGTTTCATTTTTTTCCATAAGTAGAATAGGAAAGGCGTAGGACATACAGCGTAAGCTTATTGGAGAATACGGAAGGCAGAAGCACGTGCAAGGCGATAATTTGTGTTTATAAAGCATGTACAGTTGTACTTTTCTCTAGATAAGACTCTTATTCCTCATCTGGTATCGTTTAAAGCTCTTTGAAGCTGCACTGAAACTGACATTTGGACCTTCAACCCGTTGAACCCCAGTGAAGTCCACTATAAGGAGAAAAATCTTGGAATGTTTTCATCAAAAACCTTCATTTCTTTTTCACTGAAGAAAGAAAGACATGAACGTCTTGGATGACATGGGGGTGAGTAAATTACCAGGAACATTTTATTTGAAAGTGGACTAATCCTTTAACTTCTGAGCTGATAAACCACCATTGATCAAGGCTGCTAATGAGGGTAGATGAAACATTAATGAAGATGAAACCTCATTAATTAGTAATTCTTCATGAATCAAACACGTCCCCTCGCTGGGCAGCAGTACAGTAGTGGTTCGCTGCTGAGACAGCATGCAGTCGAGGTCTACAGTACGCAAACACAGCCGTGACCCTCCGAGCTTTAACGTTTTCACTCGGGACGACTGCTGACTCGACACATATTCCAGCGGCCCCACCGACGGCCCTTTACGTCCTGTCAAATCCAATGACATTTTAGCTCCATTGAATAGGGGAAACGATTTAAGACCCTCTTTGTGCGGAGTCCGACTCATTCGACTGTGTAAAATGTCAATGTAAACAGTCGCTCGTCCTCTGTGACACGCAGGACTCAAGCAGGACTGGAACTGTTCTTAATCATTCTTATGGACCATAATTCAGTGCTTCAGAACCATGGCAAGAAAAATGTTATCACCATGATGAAATTATAGCCGAAACATACATAAAATTCATTTAAAACAAATACTGCATCGCAATGATTACTTTAAATAATACTTTTATTTTATTATTCATATTGCTGATAATATGTGATTAGATTTAAAGTGAACAGTGATCACAATTGTGGTGATCACCACTATTATAAACCTAATTTGGACAATGCAATTGCTATGAAAACCTTATAAATAATGATAACTATAAACACAATATTGAAAACATGGAACCAGCTACAGATATTTAAGAAACAGAAGAGGGTCATCTTCTTCAAACGGTCATGATCTTTGGGTTTGTTTCCAGATCTTTGTAGCATCTGTTTATCTTACTGGCAATAACCGCCAGCAACAAACTCACTCAAAGCAGAAGATGATCTCAACATGAGCCACTATAAACAGGGATTTCCTCCAGAGCGAGATGGAGAGACGGGGCTCAGAGGACTCAAACTTCTAAAAGGCTCTTCTGAAATGATCCAGGAAACCCTCCGTCCCCCCTGAGGGAGCTCAAATCCCGGGTATCCAGTGAAAATCTATCTGCTCCATCCTCCACTGGGGGCTCGTGGTTCAGATACCAGCGGAATCACACCTCACGCTCACATACAGTCGCTTTTGTGTCAATGTGCATTTGATCGTTGTGTTGACACGGAGTATGAGGAGAGCAGAGCACCCAGATGTTTGACCAGGTTCACAGATTACAGGGGGTGATGGGGGGGTCAGGTTGTTTAACCCTGAGTAAACATTGTTTTAACCCCATGATTAGGTTGCTTTTAACCCCGGATCATAATTATTTGAATCACTTATAACCTAGGGTTAAACAATGTTTCACAGTTATATTTACATAGAGGATAGCACTGCGTTTAACCTTATGTTAACATTATTTGGATTTCTTTTAACCCTGGGTTAAATGTTTTACACTTGTATTTAGACAGAAGATAGCACTGCACTTAACCCTAGGTTATCATTATTTGGATCACTTTTAACCCTGGTTTTAGAAAAAACATACTTTTATTTAGACAATGGACAACACTGCAGTTGACCCTGGATTAACATTATTTGGATGGCTAAAAGTGATCCAAATAATGTTAACCCCTGGGTTAAATGCAGTTGTCCACTGTCTAAATAAAAGTGTGAAAAAAATTAAACCAGGGTTAAAAGTGATTAAATGGTTTCACACTTATGTTTAGACAGAGAATAGCACTGCGTTTAACCCTGGGTTAACATTATTTTAATCACTTTTAACCCTGGGTTAAACAATGTTTCACACTTGTATTCAGAAAGAGGATAGCACTATATATAACCCTGGGTTAACATTATTTTAATCTTTTTAACCCTGGGATAAACAACATTTCACACTTGTATTAGAGGATAACACTGCATTTAACCCTGGGCAAACATTATTTTAACCATATTTAATGCTGGGTTAAATAACGTTTCACACTTGTATTTAGACAGAGGATAGCACTGCATTTATCCCTGGTTTAACGTTATTTTAGCCTGTGATGCGGTCACTTTTAACCTTGCGCTAACAATGTTTCACACAGATATTCGGACTGAGGTTAGTACTGTGTTTAACCCTGGGTTAACATTATTTTAGCCAGTGATGAGGTCACTTTTAACCCTGGGTTAACATTGTTTTAACCCTGTGATGTGGTCACTTTTAACGTTGGGTTAACAATGTTTCATGTAGACAGGTTAGCATTGTGTTTAAACCTGGCTTAACACTATTTTAACCACATGATGAGGTCATTTTTAACCCTGTATAACACTATTTTAACCCTGTCCTGAGATCAGTTTTAACCATGGGTTAAACAATGTTTTACACTTGTATTTAGACAGAGTGTAGCTGGGTTTAATGCTGGGTTAAGATTATTCTAAGCCTGACGTCACTTTTAACCCTTTGACAGAGGTAAACACTGCTTCTACCTCTGCATTTTAAAGTTCTAGCCAGGTGTAACCGATACCAAATAAATATAGTGTTAAACGATTACAGCATTACAGCAATTAAACCTAATTAAAAATCAATGTGACGTTTATAAATATATGCATAAAGCATACTTCTTATAATTCAGTGCATTTGGGTCTGAGATGAAGATACTGGTTATGAATCAGACCACAAGATGCTTTCTGCTGGGTGCATACATATAAACTTACACGTATCCATAAGGGCACGTCTTGCTGCAGGTCAAGGGTCGGCACTTTGGTGCGGATATGCTACATTCACACACTTCACAACCGTTGTTGTCTTTCTCATAACCCATGGGACACTCCAGAGAGCAGTACATGGACACATCAGGACAGGTTTCATCTGAAAAGAAAACAGTTATTTACATACAAAAGATGATCAGTGAACAGTCAACTTTACTCTTTGCAAAGCCTTTCGATGCTGCAAGTGGTGTAGAAACCCCAAACATTATTTTCAAAAATATAATACTATTGCACATTTGCTAAGAACTACGTGTAATTCTTTGGAGCAGTTTACAATCCCATGAGCACCATGGTGGCCAAACGTCCGACTGACCCCCGATACTGACTTGAATTCACATGAGAAAAAGCTTCGGAATCATTTCTGTCATGGGGCAGATTTGTGAGGTGGATTTGTGTCTGAGATCATTATTTCTTGAGTAAGTGTTTGCTTGTGTTGCGGGCCGTTGGCACTTTCTCAAACACAGACTTTGGGAGTATTTTGGAGCGGTTTGCACGCAACACATTTCTCATGGGTTTGTGTGTGTGTTTTTGCACTCACTGCTGACACACTGGCACAGCAGACAGCCGCTGGGATCTTGCTGGAAGCCGAACGGGCAGTCGTGCCCAGAGAGAGAGCAGTTTTCCAGCGGTGGGCAGAGCAGCGGGCTCACCGTCTCATATGACGGCTCTAGAAGAGAAAGTTAAATAGATTTTGTTTCTGTTCACTGATTAGTACCAATGTTGTGCTGCTTTATATTTCTGTGGAAACCTTGCTTCATTTTTTTTAGGATTCTTTGATGAATAGAATTATTAAAAATGGGGATTCCCACATGGTTACGTAATACAGAAATCATTTCTGAGTTGAATTTCCAACAAAAATATATAAACCGTTACTGACATTTAAACAACTCATATTGGGAAATAAGATTTTGGTTACACCACCCACCACTAGATAAAATTATCTTGAGAATAACATGCACTTATAAGATCCACAATAACATAAATTAGGGATTCAGTCACTACTTGACTATTTTCTACTTCCAGAGCATCTAAGATTTATAACTGTGATGCAAACTGCTCAGATGTTTCTGGTAAATACTGGTGCGTGTTGCAAGAACTGCGTGTTGAAGTGAAGCTTTAGATTCATCTGTTGTTTGGCACAGATCATCATGTGAGCCGCTCTGGGGGTCGTTCGCTGCAAACGCATCCTTACAGTTTAACTGCAAACAGAAGCGTCCGGTTTGCATCGATTACACATAAACACAGCCGCAATTACCGCGCAGCGATCCTCCTCATCTGACAGCCGTGATGAACGAGTATTGTTGAAAGTTGCGCAACTGCTTTTTTTGATTTCTTCTATCACTAACCTCAAAATCAAACCGAACACGGCCGCCAAACCTCAACAAGACGCTTTTCGTCGCTGGGATGCCACATGTGCAGCCATCAATGTTGGCACATACAGAGGTAAAGAGGTGTGACTAATTATTCTTCAAGAAAATAATAATGTATAATTAAGGACAGCAGGTGGCTTCCATTTGGCTGGTCGGAGCAGTAAAAGCCAAAGCTTCTGTAGTCCACAGACGCCTGCTGCTCAACACTATTGAGCACACGTCAGTGGAACGTCAGTTTGAGCTTTAATGGGCTGTGTGTGTTTCAAGAGCTCCAGATACAATAAACCTCTGGCAATATCTGCAGCTACCGCTAAACAGAGACAGATTTCGGCCTGCAGCAGGAACTGAACCTGTATAGATATATGCACCAATCAGGCATAACATTAAGTTGGTGCCAAAACAGCCCTGTGAGCCCGTCGAGGCATGGACTCCTCTAGACCCCTGAAGGTGTGCAGTGGCATCTGCACCAAGTCCTGTAAGTTGCGAGGTGGATCGGACTTGTTTCGGCACATCCCACAGATACTCCATTGGATTGAGATCTGGGGAATTTGGAGTCCAAGTCGACACCTCAAAGTCATTGCTGAACTATTTCTGCTTTGTGACAGGAGCATTGTCCTGCTGAAAGAGCCACAGCCACCAGGGAATACCGTTTCCATGAAAGGCTGTACATGGTCTCATCAATGCTGAGGCAGGTGGTACGTGTCAAAGTAACATCCACATGGATGGCAGGACTCAAGGTTTCCCAGCAGAACATTGCCCAAAGCATCACACTGCCTCCGCCGGCTGTGACCAAAACAGCAAGGAGACATTTTAGTGGTTTATTAATAAACGAATGTTTTCTGAATCAGTGTCGGCTGCAAAGATGAAGTTGACATTGCTGACTCTCATCATCTCCGCATATACTGGACGCGCCTCGAGAGAGAATGCACATTTCATTCAGATTACATAATCAGAGTAGCCTATTTCTCTTCATTTTTAATTATTTTGTTATTTCACACTTTCTATAGATATTTTTCTCATGTCTGTGAGGCAAGCAGCCACTGAGTTTCGGTTCATCTAGCATGTAAGGTGTGCTCCAGTTCACGCGCAAGTGATCGCGCCGGCGCCATGATTATATTTTCTGCTATATTTGCTTCTTATTTATTAAATCCAGGCAATTGGTTGATGAAACAATTAAGATTTTACAAAACAAAATTCACTTTGAAGAAAGGCTTTCTATAAAACAAAACTTATTGAAGTGGTCAAAATCGTGTCTGACCCACTCCATGTCTCCAGATATATTGCGCATCTTATGATGCATCCTATCTTACTCATGCTGTTCACTTTTCATAATCAAGTAAATTAATTAAAAACATAACATAGGACTATTTAAACATAAACATGAAACTATGTTTTCTTTAATGGCTACCAACACGTATAGTATAGTACCTAGAAATTTCTTGTCGTGAGCAAGAGCGGATCATGAGTCACGAGTCGGATCAATATTAGGGGCATTCAAGTTATTTGACATATTTTTAAAAAAAAAAACATTTATGTAACGCAATAGTTACTTTCCCTGGTAATTAGTTACTTTTATAACGATGTAACTCAGTTACTAACTCCGTTACTATTTGTGAGAAGTAACTAGTAACTATAACTAATTACTTTTTTAAAGTAACACGCCCAACAATGGCGACTATGCATGCAAAACTCACTCAAATCCTTACGCCTGCCCATTTTTCCTGCTTCTAACACATAAACTTTCAGGACAAAACTGAAATTTGCTGCCTAATATATAGCAGGTGGTGTGATGAAGAGATGATCAGTGTTATTCACTTCACCTGTCAGTGCTCGTATATCTTCAGCATAACAGTGACGCGTCGACACGTCTCTATTCACACTCGATGTGTGAATCACAAGCGTTTATGTTGAAAACCCTCGTGAACATGCACATGTAAGCACTTCGTACCCTCACAGAACGGGCAGCATTCTCCAGGGATCTTGACGGGGTTCTGGCAGCTCTGTTTGCAGGCCATGGCGGTGCAGTGCGGCTGTCCGTCCACACACTGGCAGAAGGTGCAGTCGTCTTCCTTCCACTGCTCCTCGTGCGCCCGCAGCTTGTGATTCACCCAGCAGCTCGCCTTCGTGCTCTCCACCGACAGCAGCTCCACATCTACAGAGTTCACAAACACACGTTTGCATTACTGAACATTAAACATTGTTCTTTCTCACCACCTCGTTTGGGGTTTAAAATACACCTAATATTTAGCCATATTATTGATTTGACATCATGATTCGAGTTTGTTTCATCACTGATGAATCTTTGCAACATCGACATATATTCAATATGTTATTGAACTGAATTGAATCAACATAAAACTGAATTGATCTGAATAATGACAGTCTTTTAGAGCTGCAGAATTTGATTTTGTCTTATACTTGCATCGTTATTTTCCTATTTATTACGGTAAAGCTGCTTTGAAATGATCTGTATTGTATGAAGTGAAGTTTGATTTCAGACAAGAATATATTTCTATCTCAAAGGTATGGAAGCTTATTTCCGCCATGGAATAAAAATATAAAAAGGTAATTGTGACTTGTTAAAATTGCACAGTATGATTTTTTTTCTCTCGCAATTTTGAGTTTGCATCTCGCAATTCTGTTTTTTCTGCATGCACATGCAGTCAGGTCAGGTTTCGAAAATTCATGAGGAAATAAAACAGAATTGCGAGATGTAAACTGAGAATCTGGTTCATCTCACTGAAACTTTTAGTACAAGAGCACAAATTTAATCTGTTGACCACAGTTTGTCACAGTTTTGAGTTTGACCTTTAACCTTTAGGAGCACAAGGTCGCAGCTGTAATGCACAGATGACTGAAATCTGAGCCGCTCTTAAAGCTGAAGAAAGGCGTTCTAGAGCTTCTACAGGTTGTGTTAACAGATGAAGCTCTGGCGGGCGGTGACGTGTGGACAGTTAGCCGTCAGTAACCCTGTGTTTGTTGATCTTTAGTGTGTGTGAAGAGTGTCACTGCTGAATATGAGGCGGTTTGTGTGTTCGCTGGTCTGCTGGTATTGGTGACCCGTCACATTTTTCCTCCTTGTGTAACTCATCATAGTTTATCTTTAATCGGAATCAACTATAAGAGACTGGTATAAGATGAAACCATCAGCTTTTATTTACATTTATGCATTAGGCAGACTTTTTTCCAAAGCGACTTCACGCCGCTACACATTTACATTTTGATCAAACCCATGACCTTTGTATTGCTGCCGCCATGCTTTACTCTTTAAACTTCAGGAAATGTGCTAAAATCAGTGCTAATGATAAAATCAGTTGGTTGGCTGATGAATTTCATGGCAAAATGCCAAGATCGTGGGTTTGATTTCAAAGGAATGCATAAACTGGTAAAAAAAAATCCATGCCTTAAATGAAATTTATGTTGCTTTGGATGAAAGCATCTGCCAAATGCATAAATGTAAATGCACATAAAACAATTCAATGAAATAATGATAACACTTTATTTTAACGGTCCAGAATAATGCATTATTAAGCATTAATTAATGATTAACTTTTCACAATTAAGCATTAGTTCAGAATGAACACGCTAGTAATTCATGATTAACTTTACATTTTAAGTGTCCTGAATTATGCATTAGTTAAGCATGGACATAATAGTAATTAATGATTAACTTAACATATAGTAGGGCATATTAGCCATTATTATATGAAAGATACACATTTATGCTTAATAAGCCATATTTTATTTTTGTGTAGTGATGTAATTATATTTCTGTGGCATTCTATTAAATTAACTGAGAAATAAGCTAGTAATTATGTTCAATTACTGCTGGTTTTCAGTTATAAATTTCTAAAATAATATAATAAAGGCAATTTGACCCCCAAAGTGAAAGCTAAATCCTCATTAATTATGACACGTATTGAGTGATATTCAAGTTTATTGAGCAGAATAAGCCAATAATTAAGGCTAAACTGCCATTAATATTGTACTAATAAAGGTAATTGGCCCCCTATTCTAAAGTGAAAGCTAAATCCACATTAATTATGGCACTTATTGAGTGATATTCAAGTTTTTTGATTATTAGGAAAATTTTCACTTTGGGGGTCAAATTGTCTTTATACTATTTTAGCAATTTATAACTGAAAACCAGCATTAATTAAACAATCACTAGCTTATTGTTCAGTTAACTTAATAGAATGGCACAGAAATATAATTACATCACTACACAAAAATAATATATGGCTTGATAATTTGTAAATAATGGCTGATATGCCCTACTATATGTTAAGTTAATCATTAATTACTATTGTGTCCATGCTTAACTAATGCATAATTGTGAACGAATTAATCATTAATTACTAGTTTATTTATGCTTAACTAATGCTTAATAGTGAACGAGTTAATCATTAATTACTAGTTTATTTATGCTTAACTAATGCATAATTCAGGACCCTTAAAATGTAAAGTTAATCATTAATTACTAGTGTGTTCATTCTGAACTAATGCTTAATAGTGAACAAGTTAATCATTAATTAATGCTTAATAATGCATTATTCTGGACCCTTAAAATAAAGTGTTACCGAAATAATGGAAATAAAACGCACAACATTTACTCAAAATGCACAAAAAAGAAAACGGTTTACGGTTAAACTGACAAAGCAGTTAGTAGAATCTGGAACTGACTTGTTCTTAAAAATCAGCCATTTCTGTTCAGTTGATAGCACATGCTGTCAGAACGAAGTGACAAATCAAGCTCGAGCTGGACTGATGATGTTCAGTACCTATACAGACGGGGCAACATTCTCCTTCAGGAACGTAGAAGTTCTCGCAGTCCAGCTTGGCACATTCGGCTTTGGAACAGAACGATACTCCGCCTCGACACTGACACAGCCAGCACGGGTCCATACGATACACCTCGCCCTCCGCAAACTCCTTCCCGTCATGAACACACCTGGGAGAAACTGCAGAACAGAGAGACAAACTCAAGTGTGTTTGGACTGTCTTGATATATGTATAATTTGACAGACAGACAGACGATAGGAATCAAATAGAGTACCAGTGAATTGAATTTCCACGAATCTTTCATACGTCACTGTGGTTGACAAATGAATCAACTGCTGTATAATGATGAGGTGTGTTTTAAATCTACATAAAACCAAGAAACACACGCATTCCCCCCAACTGCGCTCGATATATCAGTGAGCTCAGCACTTTTGCGAAGCCTCGGGCGCAGGATCCCGACGATCCGGCCAGCTCCGCTGAGGTGGAATTCTCAGACGTGGCATGTGAAGCCGTGTAATTGGTGTTCACTCACGCACAAACGAACACTTACACATGTGAGGTCAAAGAAATGCAGCAGCCGAGGCCAAGAGAGCTCCTGTACGGAGAGCCGGTAAGAGCCGGAAACCCTCACTGTCTCCAGACCCCTCGGCACATGAACAATAGCTTCTGTACGGCTCATTAGAGACCCATAAAACCCTGCGCTCAGGAACGCCACCGTCCCCCAGACACAAAGACATACTACAGCAGAACATGATACTACTGTGGTTTTGGACATGGTACCGTGCTATTATCAGGGCTTTTTGGACATTCACCGTGGCATTACTGTGTCTTTTCCAGTATTTTCCAGACGTTTACAAATGGGACCTTATTGTAAAGTGTTACCAATTATAACACAATCTCTCTTATTCTCACACACTGACTCAAGACACACACACACATTCCCATCAGTGACCTATTGAACCTTCCCATCAACCTCTCCTTCTGTTCTTCTGACTGATGCATAAGCAGTTTTTCCTCCGCCCGCTGCGCTTCTCCTTAAGTCCATTAGTTCCAGGAGGCAGCACACATTTAGCGCCGGGCCAAGAGGCCAACGCGGGAATTTGGATTGTTGGTAAAACGGAATATTTGACGCTAAACCAGAGTAAACACAGAGGCCCTGTCTCACTGACCCCGCCCCCTTTTCACACCTCATCACTTCCTGTCTGTCCAGCTCTCACAAGAGGACCTCAGTGTTTCATGTAACTAGAAGCAGCCATGATGCAGCAGGTTTCCAGTGCCAAATAACATGCCTGTCCTCACTGACAGTGACCAACAATTACTACGGAGCCCCAAGTGGTCATGGTGATCAAAAAAATATGAGATGACAGGAAAAATCTGTCTCAAAAAATTCACTCTCAAAACTTCTCCTGATGAACTTTGCATTCACAAGCAGAAGCATTAATATAACATTTTTCCTCTGACCTCATATTACTTATATCGCATAGTTTCAATAGGGAAACACAAAAGTTTTGCGAGGAAACAAAGTTGCGAGCAAACACAAAGTTTCTTGAGGGAGTGCAAAAGTTTTACAAGCTAACGTAAAGTTTTGCAAATAGCGCGATGTTTCTCTGGGAAATGGAAAAGTTTTGCAAATTAATGCAAAATTTGTGTGCAAGTTTTGCAAGCTAACGTAAAGTTTTACAAGTGAACAAAGTTTCTTTTGGGAACACAAATGTTTTGCGAATTAAAGTAAAGTTTCTCTGGGAAATGTAAAAGTTCTGTGAGTAAAGGAAAAATTTCTCAGGGAAACAAATTTCTATGTCAAGTTTCTATGGGAAATGTTAAAGTTATGTGAAGAAACGCAAAATTTCTCAAGGGAATGCAAACATTTTGAGAGAAATGCAAGATTTGCAAGCTAACAAAGTTTTGGGAACAAATGCAAAGTTTCTCTAGGAAACCTAAAAGTTTTGGGAACAAAAATGCAAACTCTTTCTGGGAAATGTAAAAGTTTTGGGAACAAAAATGCAAACTCTTTCTGGGAAATGTAAAAGTTTTGGGAACAAATGCAAACTCTCTCTGGGAAATGTAAAAGTTTTAGGAACAAAAATGTAAACTCTTTCTGGGAAACCTAAAAGTTTTGGGAACAAAAATGCAAACTCTTTCTGGGAAATGTAAAAGTTTTGGGAACAAAAATGTAAACTCTTTCTGGGAAATGTAAAAGTTTTGGGAACAAATGCAAACTCTTTCTGGGAAATGTAAAAGTTTTGGGAACAAATGCAAACTCTCTCTGGGAAATGTAAAAGTTTTGGGAACAAATGCAAACTCTCTCTGGGAAATGTAAAAGTTTTGGGAACAAATGCAAACTCTCTCTGGGAAATGTAAAAGTTTTGGGAACAAATGCAAACTCTTTCTGGGAAATGTAAAAGTTTTGGGAACAAATGCAAACTCTCTCTGGGAAATGTAAAAGTTTTGGGAACAAATGCAAAGTTTCTCTAGGAAACCTAAATGTTTTGGGAACAAATGCAAACTCTCTCTGGGAAATGTAAAAGTTTTGGGAACAAATGCAAACTCTCTCTGGGAAATGTAAAAGTTTTGGGAACAAATGCAAACTCTTTCTGGGAAATGTAAAAGTTTTGGGAACAAATGCAAAGTTTCTCTAGGAAACCTAAATGTTTTGGGAACAAATGCAAACTCTTTCTGGGAAATGTAAAAGTTTTGGGAACAAATGCAAACTCTCTCTGGGAAATGTAAAAGTTTTGGGAACAAATGCAAACTCTTTCTGGGAAATGTAAAAGTTTTGGGAACAAATGCAAACTCTTTCTGGGAAATGTAAAAGTTTTGGGAACAAATGCAAACTCTTTCTGGGAAATGTAAAAGTTTTGGGAACAAATGCAAAGTTTCTCTAGGAAACCTAAATGTTTTGGGAACAAATGCAAACTCTCTCTGGGAAATGTAAAAGTTTTGGGAACAAAAATGTAAACTCTTTCTGGGAAATGTAAAAGTTTTGGGAACAAAAATGCAAACTCTTTCTGGGAAATGTAAAAGTTTTGGGAACAAAAATGCAAACTCTTTCTGGGAAATGTAAAAGTTTTGGGAACAAATGCAAAGTTTCTCTAGGAAACCTAAATGTTTTGGGAACAAATGCAAACTCTTTCTGGGAAATGTAAAAGTTTTGGGAACAAATGCAAACTCTCTCTGGGAAATGTAAAAGTTTTGGGAACAAATGCAAACTCTCTCTGGGAAATGTAAAAGTTTTGGGAACAAATGCAAACTCTTTCTGGGAAATGTAAAAGTTTTGGGAACAAATGCAAACTCTCTCTGGGAAATGTAAAAGTTTTGGGAACAAATGCAAACTCTTTCTGGGAAATGTAAAAGTTTTGGGAACAAATGCAAACTCTTTCTGGGAAATGTAAAAGTTTTGGGAACAAATGCAAACTCTCTCTGGGAAATGTAAAAGTTTTGGGAACAAATGCAAACTCTTTCTGGGAAATGTAAAAGTTTTGGGAACAAATGCAAACTCTTTCTGGGAAATGTAAAAGTTTTGGGAACAAATGCAAACTCTCTCTGGGAAATGTAAAAGTTTTGGGAACAAAAATGCAAACTCTTTCTGGGAAATGTAAAAGTTTTGGGAACAAATGCAAACTCTTTCTGGGAAATGTAAAAGTTTTGGGAACAAATGCAAACTCTCTCTGGGAAACGTAAAAGTTTTGGGAACAAATGCAAACTCTCTCTGGGAAATGTAAAAGTTTTGGGAACAAATGCAAACTCTCTCTGGGAAATGTAAAAGTTTTGGGAACAAAAATGTAAACTCTTTCTGGGAAATGTAAAAGTTTTGGGAACAAATGCAAAGTTTCTCTAGGAAACCTAAATGTTTTGGGAACAAATGCAAACTCTTTCTGGGAAATGTAAAATTTTTGGGAACAAATGCAAACTCTCTCTGGGAAATGTAAAAGTTTTGGGAACAAATGCAAACTCTCTCTGGGAAATGTAAAAGTTTTGGGAACAAATGCAAACTCTTTCTGGGAAATGTAAAAGTTTTGGGAACAAATGCAAACTCTCTCTGGGAAATGTAAAAGTTTTGGGAACAAATGCAAACTCTTTCTGGGAAATGTAAAAGTTTTGGGAACAAATGCAAACTCTCTCTGGGAAATGTAAAAGTTTTGGGAACAAATGCAAAGTTTCTCTAGGAAACCTAAATGTTTTGGGAACAAATGCAAACTCTCTCTGGGAAATGTAAAAGTTTTGGGAACAAATGCAAACTCTCTCTGGGAAATGTAAAAGTTTTGGGAACAAATGCAAACTCTTTCTGGGAAATGTAAAAGTTTTGGGAACAAATGCAAACTCTTTCTGGGAAATGTAAAAGTTTTGGGAACAAATGCAAACTCTCTCTGGGAAATGTAAAAGTTTTGGGAACAAATGCAAACTCTTTCTGGGAAATGTAAAAGTTTTGGGAACAAATGCAAACTCTTTCTGGGAAATGTAAAAGTTTTGGGAACAAATGCAAACTCTCTCTGGGAAATGTAAAAGTTTTGGGAACAAAAATGCAAACTCTTTCTGGGAAATGTAAAAGTTTTGGGAACAAATGCAAACTCTTTCTGGGAAATGTAAAAGTTTTGGGAACAAATGCAAACTCTCTCTGGGAAATGTAAAAGTTTTGGGAACAAATGCAAACTCTCTCTGGGAAATGTAAAAGTTTTGGGAACAAATGCAAACTCTCTCTGGGAAATGTAAAAGTTTTGGGAACAAAAATGTAAACTCTTTCTGGGAAATGTAAAAGTTTTGGGAACAAATGCAAAGTTTCTCTAGGAAACCTAAATGTTTTGGGAACAAATGCAAACTCTCTCTGGGAAATGTAAAAGTTTTGGGAACAAAAATGTAAACTCTTTCTGGGAAATGTAAAAGTTTTGGGAACAAATGCAAAGTTTCTCTAGGAAACCTAAATGTTTTGGGAACAAATGCAAACTCTCTCTGGGAAATGTAAAATTTTTGGGAACAAATGCAAACTCTCTCTGGGAAATGTAAAAGTTTTGGGAACAAATGCAAACTCTCTCTGGGAAATGTAAAAGTTTTGGGAACAAATGCAAACTCTTTCTGGGAAATGTAAAAGTTTTGGGAACAAATGCAAACTCTCTCTGGGAAATGTAAAAGTTTTGGGAACAAATGCAAACTCTTTCTGGGAAATGTAAAAGTTTTGGGAACAAATGCAAACTCTCTCTGGGAAATGTAAAAGTTTTGGGAACAAATGCAAACTCTTTCTGGGAAATGTAAAAGTTTTGGGAACAAATGCAAACTCTTTCTGGGAAATGTAAAAGTTTTGGGAACAAAAATGTAAACTCTTTCTGGGAAATGTAAAAGTTTTGGGAACAAATGCAAAGTTTCTCTAGGAAACCTAAATGTTTTGGGAACAAATGCAAACTCTCTCTGGGAAATGTAAAATTTTTGGGAACAAATGCAAACTCTCTCTGGGAAATGTAAAAGTTTTGGGAACAAATGCAAACTCTTTCTGGGAAATGTAAAAGTTTTGGGAACAAATGCAAACTCTCTCTGGGAAATGTAAAAGTTTTGGGAACAAATGCAAACTCTCTCTGGGAAATGTAAAAGTTTTGGGAACAAATGCAAACTCTCTCTGGGAAATGTAAAAGTTTTGGGAACAAATGCAAACTCTTTCTGGGAAATGTAAAAGTTTTGGGAACAAATGCAAAGTTTCTCTAGGAAACCTACATTTTTTGGGAACAAATGCAAAGTTTCTCTAGGAAACCTAAATGTTTTGGGAACAAATGCAAACTCTCTCTGGGAAATGTAAAAGTTTTGGGAACAAATGCAAAGTTTCTCTAGGAAACCTAAATGTTTTGGGAACAAATGCAAACTCTTTCTGGGAAATGTAAAAGTTTTGGGAACAAATGCAAACTCTCTCTGGGAAATGTAAAAGTTTTGGGAACAAATGCAAAGTTTCTCTAGGAAACCTAAATGTTTTGGGAACAAATGCAAACTCTCTCTGGGAAATGTAAAAGTTTTGGGAACAAATGCAAACTCTTTCTGGGAAATGTAAAAGTTTTGGGAACAAATGCAAAGTTTTGGGAGAGAATGGAAATGTTTTGCAGGGTAACGTGAAGTGAAAGCAAACACAAAGTTTCTTTGGGAAGTGCAAAAGTTACTGTGAACAAGAGTTTTGCGAGTGAACGCAAGATTTCTGGAGCTTGCAAACGTTACGCAAGCAAACAAAGTTTTTCCGGGTAACGCAAAAGTTTTGTGAGTAAACGCAAAGTTACTCAGTGAAACGCAATATTTTTGGGAGTGATTTACTTCAACAGTTGATTTACTTTATTTAACAAACGTAAAGTTTCTTGGGTATCACGAAAGAACAGGAACATTTAAATATAATTTTTCCTCCCACCATATTTATTATATTTCCATTCTCATGTGTTCTCATAAAACTTTTGCATTTCTTCCCATCACTATGTCTCATTAAGGGCTCCGTAAGTCACAGCAAGAACACAGAGACGGACTAAATCACTGTTGACGGTTGTAGTTGGTTAGCATGAAAACTTGCTTTAAACATTAATAAAATTAAGATGAACATGGAATTAAGTTGATTTTAAACACACCTCAGCGTTAATATATGGAAGTTTTGGGCCGTCACTGCAACAAAAAGTGTCTCCAAACACTCAATACAAACAGCTCTTTACCTCTTTGGCATGTGAAGGTGTGGCAGCAGTTTCCCGGCGCTCCGGTGCCCTCTTTAACCAGCACTGCTCTGTGCCCGTCGCTGCAGTCCAGGGGAGGCGGGCACCGGGAACACGTGCACTGAGCAGGTGCCGTCGGGCAACATCCGGCAGGAGGCGTGTAACTGCGGGTCAGGACTGAATCAGACGGGCAGTCGGGGACGGGCAGCGATGGGCATGTGATTCCAGCACACTTCAGAGCATCTGAGAACAAACACACACACAGGTCAGATATAGTGTAACGGTCACACATCTTCGGCTGAGTGAACATACTGTTCAGAGACGGAGCGAGAGGACGGACGCTCGTGTTGCAGGTTTGGCAGATGTTCGTCCTGTCATCAGCTTTCACTCACTGACAGTTTTACAGCTTCCTGAACCCAGAACACTCGTCTCCGCGGAAAGCTGTAAACATCAAAATCAAATACTTCCCTACTATATAGTATGCGAAAAAGTCTCTTCATTCATTCATCAGCATCACTGAGTCTCTCCCGGGCCGTGTCCTCCGTGAACACTCTCCTCATTGACTGCATTGTGTATTTTAATTCCCTCATTCCGTGCGGTTGGGAATATGATGCTCTGATACGGCTGTGGAGACGCTGGGATTCTCCAGGGTGTATTTTGGACACCATTCAGGAAAATAAAAGTGGCAGATTTGGTTTTCTTCGCCGTGCTGCTATTACAGGAGCAGTAACAGAGCTGCTGTTACAGGCATTTAAACATTGTTTACTTCAGGTTTTAGTGGAAATGAAACAGACTGAGTGAGTGGCATTAGAAGAGCAGACACAAACACACTTATCTGACAAATGCAATGACAGCTGCACAAATCTCTTACTTTGCTAATGCTGCATAGTTGATTTATATTTAATAGTCCTTATCAAATGATGAATATGAGCATCTCATCTTCGCACTGTGGATGACAGGAGATTTTCTGTTCATGCTCCAAAACTCTAGAATGCACTACCTGCTAATATTCAGAAGCTCAGTTCAAGACATATATCTTTAGGATAGCTTTTATTTATTTTTCTCTTATTATGCATGTTTATTTTAGTTTTAAATGTTTTCCAGTTTCTGTGTAAGTAGGTACTTTATAAAATAAAGTTATTATTATTGCATTTACTTTTATGCTTTTGGCAAATGCTTGTATCCAAAGCAACTCACATTGCATTTAAGTTAAACATGTTTTCAGTTCATGCATTCTCTGGGAATCGAACCCATGACCTTGGCGTTGCGAGCGCCGTGCTCTACTCTTTACTGAAATGCTATAGAACTTTTTATTTGTTGCACTGCAATAAGATGCATGTCAAGTTCAACTAGTGTTGCACGATGTTAAAATCGTGATATTTTAATATTGAGCAATACATACTGAGATATGAATAAATACAGGAGTTTTCACCAGATGTCTTGAATAGCTTTATTTGAAAAGAATGAATCATAATAGAGTTAGTGGAGTGATTTTGATTTATAAAATAATAATTATAATTATCTTTTTATTATTAATAAAAAATATTGAATTATTTCAAAATTATTTTATTTTTTATTTGTATTTATTTAATTTATTATTTTTATTATTATTAAATAAAAATATTAAACAAAACAATAAATATATTGTTTATTGTGAAAAATAATAAATATTAAAATGTGCCTTGCTAGTTGCAGGGTGAAGTTCAGCATTATTTTGATTATTAATGAAAAATAATATTTATTTTATTATTTATTATTTAATTATATTAAAAATTATTTTATTTTATTATTTTTTATATTTTTATTATTTTATATAAAACAAGAAATACACTGTATATACAATAGTGTAAAATAAAAATCTCATTAATTTTAATCTAATTAATTACGCGATGTGGCGATTAATTAATCAAATTAATCACACATTAAATTTGACTGAGAAATTGCCCCAAAAAATTATTTAAAGTCATTATTGTGTTAAATAAAAAAGCATCAAATAGATATTAGAAAAAGTAGCTTTAGAAAGAAATATTATATTTGATTCAAAATAGAATTTATTACGCATAACCTTTTAGGCTTTTAGGATAAGTAAATGATGATCATTTTGGGGTGAACTATAGCTTTAATGGGTTTTTTATTAATATAGAATATGACAGTTTTTTTAATGAAAAGATACTCTAAATAAGAAACTAAAACTGCCAGTAGGTGGTGATAAATATCTAAATGAGTAAGTCATTGAGTCATTCATTAATTCGATTCATTCAAACAGCTGATTCATTCAGTAATGAAGTAAATGGTTCTCTTTATGAATGTGTCATTGAATCATTGATTCACCCGACTGATTCGCTCAAAGGCTGATTCATTCAGAAACGAAACACCACTGTGTGTTGAACGGTTTACAAACTAGTTGCATAGTTCAGAATCCTCTGTCCAATGCAGGCTGGGAAAGAAAATAAAACAGAATGAAATTGCACAACATGATTTGCACAGTGGTATCTTCCAGAAGTCAGTGGCTTTACTGATGGTGTTCCCTGGCTTCAGCTGTGGGGCCCCGGTCCCCGTCCAACCCTCGTGCAACCTGATGCTGGCCGAGGATGTGCTGTAAGAAGAGCTGCTTTATCCAGCAGCGTCTGACTGAGCCAATCACACGTCTCAGATCTCTCTGTTTCAATCCTGGATAATCTCACATAACTAGAACAAGACGGCAGTCCCACTATACTGGTGCACACACAACGGGGCCGGTCCCCAATAGGTTTCTGGCTCATAAAGACGGTTAATTGACAGCAAATTAGGTTGTTTAAACCACCAAAACAGCCACAGAATAGAGTCAGTGTGCACGGCTCATATTTGGGTAGGAAACGTGACGGCTGCGATTGAGCTGCAGAAACTGCTGAATAAATACATATCTGTACCGTAGTGTTTACTTTAGCTCCGCTCCACACAGAGCTCACATTGATCAGCTTCCTCTCTGAATATTGTCACAGAGGAAAATGACGCTCACGTTAACGGCAGAACCGCTGAATTCATCTCTGTCCTGTGGCTGAATGAATTCATTAAAACTCCTACACAAGTACTATGGTAATATCATGGTTTCTAGCACAGTGTTATTTTTGAATTACCTTTTATTTTTATATTTTTAGTTTCATGTTAGTTTTAGTTTAATTTTTTAGCACTTTTCTTATGTGCTTCTGCATTTGTTTTTTGTTTATTTAAAATAGTGCTATTTAGGATTAATTTATCTTTATTTCAGTTTTAGCTTTAGTTAGTTTTAGTTAATAAATCTAAACTTATTTCAGTTCATTGCCAAGGCAAGTTTTTCGACTAATATTTACATTTTATTTGATTTCATCTTTATTTCAATTAATAGAATCTAAAGATGCATGATTGATCATTAAAAGATTGTGATCTTTTTGTTCAGAAACACTGATGAAGCAAGTCTTTATGAGTGAGTCATTGAATCATTCATTCAAGAGATTCGTTCAAAAACACGGATTCATCCACTTACAAAACAAGTGAAGTCTTCTTGAGTGAGTGATTGAATCATTCATTAATGAGATTCATTCAAATATACTAATTTATCCAGTAATGAAGCAAGAGAAGTCTTTATGAGTGAGACATTGAATCATTCATTCAAAAAATTTGTTCAAAAATACTGATTCATCCAGTAGGGAAACAAGTGAAGTCTTTATGAGTGAGTCATTGAATCATTCATTCAAGAGATTCATTCAAAAATGCTGATTCATCCAGTAGTGAAACAAGTGAAGTCTTTATGAGTGAGTCATTGAACCATTAATTCAAGAGATTCGTTCAAAAATGCTGATTCATCCAGTAATGAAACAAGTGAAGTCTTTATGAGTGAGTCATTGAACCATTCATTCAAAAGATTTGTTCAAAAATGCTGATTCATCCATTAATGAAACAAGTGAAGTCTTTATGAGTGAGTCATTGAACCATTCATTCAAGAGATTCGTTCAAAAATGCTGATTCATCCAATAGTGAAACAAGTGAAGTCTTTATGAGTCATTGAACCATTCATTCAAGAGATTCATTCAAAAATGCTGATTCATCCAGTAATGAAACAAGTGAAGTCTTTATGAGTGAGTCATTGAATCATTCATTCAAGAGATTCATTCAGAAACGCTGATTCATCCAGTAATGAAACAAGTGAAGTCTTTATGAGTGAGTCATTGAATCATTCATTCAAGAGATTTGTTCAGAAACGCTGATTCATCCAGTAATGAAACAAGTGAAGTCTTTATGAGTGAGTCATTGAATCATTCATTCAAGAGATTCATTCAAAAACGCTGATTCATAATAACTCTAGTACATTACCATAAAGCATTTAATGAAGTATAATATATTTACCATGGTATATGAATATAGCAATAACACAATATCAATATTATTAGCATAATATTATTATTAGTTAATATTCAGTAATATTATAGATTCAACTGCATTGACAAAACAATATTGAACTGAACTAATTTTTGCTTTGTAACTATCTGTATTGTGTTAAAGCACTGTAGAAATAAAGCTGACTTGACTATCATAATGAATATCAAAGTACCACAATATTACCATGTTTTTCCTAATGGTACCATGGTAATACTATGGTTTTTCAGATGCTATCATGTTCTCAGGAGGACAGAAATTAATGTTTCAGCCGTTATCGTGAGCGTCAAGTTTCTCAACAACAATATTCAGAGAGTCTAAAGAGTCTGATTCTTCTCAGATGTTTCTCCCAAGAAAAAGACTCCTCTAGAGTTTCAGAAGAGATGCCTCAAAGTGCGCTCAGATTTATCTGCTTTTACATTTTGCCATCTGCAAACTCCATTTATGACATTATGTAACGTTTTCATGCGCACCATTATGTGCATGTGTATATGTCTGCAGACTGATTCAGTAATGAGCATCAGAGGCCAAAGCAATCAGAGCTCATATTGTCATTCAAATGTGATTCAAGGCGTCCATCTCCAAGCCTGATGTTCAACAATTATGAGCGTGAGCTGAACGAACACAATAGGTCATGGACAAATTCAGCTTCTAATGCGTACGCCATTATTTACTTTCTGTTTGGGGGCTCGTCCGGGATAATTAGCTAGTCGTCGGCGACACAATGGCGGCTCTCGCGGTCGGCGCACAAAAGCACAAAGGCTTCATTTAAGGTGCTTGATATATTCAGTCCTGAAAATGGCTCAAATGTGTCACGGGCAGAATGGTGTAATAGTATAAAGTGCCTAGCAACACTAACATCACGTCTGGGCAGCAAACACACACACACATGAAGCCTCCAGGGTAAGCGGAAATTGGTTTTATAAGCGCAGAAAGGCCCTTTGTAAACAATGCATATATCTGAGATCTCAGACGCTCTTTCATGAAAGTGAAGCGGCTCTTTGTAAACGTGTTTTTCTTTGCGCGGAGGGCACAAGGGCGGCAGTCTTCCTCCGTAGCGCGCCGCTCGCAGGCAGAGGAGGCTGTGTTGACAAGCAGGGTTTACTCATGGAAAAAGCGCACAATGTGCACTCTGTTCAGAGACTGACTTTGGATGCTAGTCAGCGCAGAACAAAGCCGTCTCAGTCCAGCCGCCCCTGTGTGGCTTTTTTTGGGGTAAGTCCCCTGGTTTAACATTGATTTTCAGTTTAGTTCACGTGAAGAGACACAATGAGACGAGCTTCTCGCTGCAGTGCCGGCCGTGACTTCAGCAAAACACAGGAGTGAAAGATTGACAGTGTCAAAGACAAAACATGAGATGGCCATCACAACCTACTGTACCTCTGATGTGTATCAATATATCATATATCAATTTGACTATAAAACAATAATAATTATTATTATTATTAATGATTATTATTTTTACTAAATAAAATATTTTAATAAATCAGAAATATTACTATTGTAATAAAAACAGTTTGGTCAAAAATGTTGTAATTATATATCAAAATAACTATAAAATAATAAAAAATAATAATAATAAAAGTAATAATTTTTTCATTGATATTATGTATGAATTTATTTTTATAATGATTATTATTTTTAATTAATGTAATATTTCACTGTAAAATGAAGTATTTAATAATAATAATAATAACTTCAGCTGTTATTATAATAACAATTTAGCCAAACATTTTGTGATTGATTCTATATCAATAACTATAAAATAATAATAATGAAGTATTATTATGTATTTATTATTTTATTTTTATTATGATTGTTATTTTTACTAAATAAAAATATTAAACAAAATTAGAAATATTACTATTGTAATAACAATTTGGCCAAAATGTTGTGATTATATATCAATATGACTATAAAATAATAATAATAATAATTATTATTATTATTATTATTTTCATCATCATCATTATCATTACTATTATGTATTTATTAATTTAGTATTATTATTATTACTAAATAAAAATATTAAAGTAAAAAATATTACCATTGTAATATTTCACTGTAAAATTGTGTATTTAATAATAACAACAATAATACAATAATAAAAAGAAACAATAATAATTTTATTTTATAGTACTGTAAAATTACAATACTAATATGTATGGCTTAATTTCTTCATTTTGAAGTGTTAAACCATCAAACTTTAATTTTGTAGGTTTATTTTGTCAGCTGTGCACCACTTTCAGAGATGTGGAGCAGGATTTACTTCAGAATGAGTCGCTCTGAGACACTGAAAACCCCGGATTATGAAATGCCATTCGCAAACTATTATACTTAATGCAGAAGATTTTGCGAGCAAATGCAGAACGCAAAAGTTTCGCGAAAGAACAACAAACCACCCATCTTATATTTTTCATGTCATCACCATGTCCCTTTAGGTGCTTCACACAAACTTCTATGACTTTCTTTCTTCTGTGGAACATAAAAGAAGATATTTTGAAGAGCGTTGAAACAACATTGGACCCCACTGACTTCCATTGTATGAACAAAATGTTTTCTATTGCAGTTTACAGAAGAAAGGAAGTCATACAGGTTTGAAACTTTTTTGTGGGTGAACGATCACAGAAGCCTCCGGTAGTGTCAGCAGCACATACAGGACAGTTTCACATCATGTCCTTGACTTGATCCAATGACAACGGCACAGTTTCTGCTATGAAAATATAAACATCCGCTCACATGTGGTGTTTCTGAACAGAGAATATCTGAACATGATAAGCCTGTCTGTGTCCGAGACAGACAAATACATTTTCTGACCATTCAATGATTTAATTTTGAATTATCTTCAAATGGAGACTTTTATTTTGCTGGTTGTTTTTTTTAAATGCACATTATATTACAAACTCGCAGCGCTTGAGTTCAAGTGGAGCAGCATTTACTGCAAAGCAAGCCGCTGAAATCACGTATAAATGAACACAGTGCTTCACTCTGAAACATGCAGCGCATATATTTATTCATTAAATCAGCCTTTGATAATTGCACTAAGCCATATAACGATGGATTCATTATAATTCGATTTGGATTCAATGTTTCAGTTGACAGCTCTATTTGTCCTATGAACCACTTTTCTAATAGAGGACGTCCCGAAATGTCTCAGTAAGGTTATGTCAAATTTAGCTCATTTCTGGGGTCAAATTTGCACTGAACTACAGCTTAGTAAACACACACACACACTGGCAGAGCAACAGTCTGTCCTTCATGTCTGTGTTTATGTGTCGTCTGCTCAGACACTGACGCTCTGAAGAGTCTCGACACAAAGACACGCTGACCGAGCAGAACGGATGAAGAGGTTCATGGTGACCGGCACTGTGATGCTGTCAATGGCACTAGTTTAAATGATTTCATTAGCAGAAGTGAGGCCAAGTCTCACCCGCCATGAATGTCAGAAAGGTTCAGCAACACTTGTGCTTTTATATTTCAACCCATATTAGCAGGTAGTGCAAGCCATCATTCACTGTGTGACTAAATGCCACACAAACTCTTGCTAGTCTCCCGAGATGCTGTAGATCTTTTATGTAACAATATTTTACTGGTTACAAATTATGAAGACAAAGTGGGAACAGTATTTGGGATTTTACCATTAAAATAAAAAAATAAAAAATAAAATAAAATAAAAAAGTAAAATAAAAATAAAAGGTTTATAATGTTTATAATTTTTTTCTGCTCACTGAGGCTGCATTTATTTGATCAAAAATACAGTAAAAATTATTAAATAATATTACAATGTAAATCAGCTGTTTTCTATGTGAATATATAGTAAAGTGTAATTTACATTCAGTGATCAAAGCTGAATTTTCAGCATCATTACTCCAGTCTTCAGTGTCACATGATCCTTCAGAAATCATTCTGATATGATGATTTGCTGCTCTAGAAACATTTCTGATTATTATTAATGTTGAAAACAAATGTTTTGGGTATGCAAAATTTATTTTAAAGCACTTAAATTAATATTTTCATTCAGCAAGAATGCATTAAATTGATAAAAAGTGGCAGTAAAGATTAAAGAGTAATGATGCTGAAAATTCAGCTTTAATCACAGGAATAAATTATATTTTACTATATATATTAACATAGAAAACAGCTATTTTAAATTGTAATAATATTTCTTAATTTTTACTGTATTTTTGATCAAATAAATGCAGCAGAAGGTGAGCAGAAGAGACTATTTTATAAAATCATACCAACCTCAAACTTTTGAACAGTAGTGTATACACACATACATTAAAAAAATCTTTACACCTCCATGTACAGATACAGTAATAGCCTCTTTAATAGATGCTGTAGATCTGACATGCGATTCGCCTTTCATCAAGAGACTAACAGATACCTGATCATATGTGCGCCGCATGTGGCGGAAACATGGTTTTCAAGGACGAGTCTGTTATATAAGCTCCACACTGAAGCGTTGATAACAAACAGACACTCACATCCCACTCGAACAGTCGTGCAAACAAGCTAATGATCAACAGATGTGCGCTTGAGTAATCGCACACAAGCAGCGCTCAGTGTTTGGTTGCTGGAAGGGCCGTCGCTGAACAAAAGGAGCGGCAGAACCAAGAAATCTTGTTTACTGTATCGCTGGACGGATTCGTAGGTCCGTCTCGGGTTCGACAGTTACAGTATGAAGTGATTACTCCACTGAGACTGTACGCTGAGATTAAACAACATCAAGCCTTTTACAAACACTGAGAATAACAGGCCAATCGCTCTTCATTCAGAGAAACGGATCATGTGATGCATTGCAACATCTATTATTACAAATTCTTTCCAGGTTCATGTCAACAGCTTCACTTTGATTACTATTATAATAAACCAGGAGAATAATTAGGTGATGAGAGAATAAAACTACAGTACTGAAGTAAAGCTCACTATCTAAACAAGAGACGCTGTTAAATAAACTCAACATGCATTAAATGATACTGGACTGAAGTTACAAATACTGAATCAGGAACGATATACTGCTGATTGACATAAAAAAATCATTATTAAAACATCTGAGTGGAGCGACCGAGACGAATGTCACAAGACATGAAACTGCAATAATACAATTTAAAATAACTACAGTAAAAAAATTGAAATATTATTACAATTATATTAAAATATAAAATAACTACAGTAAAAATTATGAAAATATTATTGCAATTTAAAATAACCACAGTAAAAATTGTGAAATTTTACAAATATTTATATAACTACAGTAAAAATTATGAAATATTATTGCAATTTAAAATAACTACAATAAAAACTGAAATATTACAATTAAATTATAATTTAAAATAACTACAGTAAAAACTGTGAAATATTACAATTATATTAAAATTTAAAATAACTACAGTAAAAACTGTGAAATATTACAATTATATTAAAATATAAAATAACTACAGTAAAAATTATGAAAATATTATTGCAATTTAAAATAACTACAGTAAAAATTGTGAAATTAAAATATATATATATATATTTAGAAATAGTATTATATATTTAGAAATAATAATATTTATGAAATAGTATTACAATTTAGAATAACTACAGTAAAAATGTGAAATAGTTTTACACTTTAAAATAACTACAGTAAAAATGTGAAATATTACAATTTAAAATAACTACATTAAAAATTGTGAAATAGTATTACACTTTAAAATAACTACAGTAAAAATGTGAAATATTACAATTTAAAATAACTACATTAAAAATTGTGAAATAGTATTACACTTTAAAATAACTACAGTAAAATTGTTAAATATTACAATTTAGAATAACTACAGTAAAAATGTGAAATAGTATTACACTTTAAAATAATTACAGTAACATTGTTAAATATTACAATTTAAAATAGCTACAGTAAAAATGTGAAATATTATTACACTTTAAAATAACTACAGTAAAAATGTGAAATATTACTATTTAAAGTAACTACAGTAAAAACTGAAATATTATTACACTTTAAAATAACTACAGTAAAATTGTTAAATATTACAATTTAGAATAACTACAGTAAAAATGTGAAATAGTATTACACTTTAAAATAACTACAGTAACATTGTTAAATATTACAATTTAAAATAATTTCATTAAAAATTGTGAAATAGTATTAAACTTTAAAATAACTACAGTAAAATTGTTAAATATTACAATTTTAAATAACTACAGTAGAAAATTATGAAATAAAATTACAATGTAAAATAACTGTTTTCTATGTGAATATATAGTAAAGTGTAATTTATTCCTGAATTTTCAGCATCATTACTCCAGTCTTCAGTGTCACATGATCCTTCAGAAATCCTTCTAATGTGATGATTTGCTGCTCAAGAAACATTTATGATCATTATCAATGTTGAAAATATTTTTGTGGAAACTCACACATTTTATTTTTCAGGATACTTTGATGAATAGAAAGTTCTAAAGAACAGCATTTATTTGAAATAGAATCTTTTGTAACATTATAAATGTCTTTACTGTCACTTTAGATCAATTTAATGCGTATGTGCTGAATAAAAGTATTAATTTCATTTTAAACAATCTTATTGACCCCAAACGTTTGAACAATAGTGTATGTCTGTTATGTATTATTAGAGGGATAATGTTTATAGTGCATTATAGAGATTTTTACCATGATAAAAATTTACATTTTGTACACTGCAAAAAATGCTTTTCTTACTTAGCGTTTTTTATTCACAATTTTAATCATTCACACATGAAAGCGATGTATGCAGAAAACGTCACAGATTTGCTCAGAATTTAAAGTCACCATGAATTCAAAATGGAAAATTTTGGGTTTTTTTTAATGTAATATTGCAGTGTGATTTATCGCTGCACATCATTATTGTGTTAAATTCATGTTCTGGTAATCTTGAATCAGAATATCTTCCTCTTGCAGCATCTCTTCTCTGATGATGAGGGCGGGGCAACCTGTCACTCACATGAAATCCACCAATAGCAAACCACAACCATCCAATCAATTCCCCACAGACAGAATCAAGCCCCGCCCTACATTTGTTCTTGTTTGAGAAGCGTTTCACTCGGATATACGACACAATAGAGAAGAAAAGACCAGCGCAACTTCACTTTCATGCCGACTTTAAAGATCCGTCATTCACAAAGTTCTACACATCTTCTGCCTCTACTTGCTTGTTTGTTTATTACATATTCAGTCTAATCTGATGATGCTTTCAGCCACCAATAAGAGTGTAATACACACAGGTCTGAGTAACACATTTAACATATTTGATCCAATTTTTCCCACAGTAAATGTGATCAAATGTCAGATGCCACCTGGAACTAATAATAATAATAATCATCTTCCAGCAGGTAATTCAGTTCATTAGTTTGGTTTTCAGTCTGAATTATCCATTTTATATCTTAAAATGTGCCTCTATTATGCTTTTTCGGATATTCCCGTTCATGCAGTGTGTAACAGAGCTGTTTGTGAATCAAAGATCAAAGATAAATGGAGTTTTTGTCTCCCAAAAGAAAGAATCGATTCTAAACCACTGAAACGAGACGTCACTTCCTGCTCAAATCTACACAATTTTGTGACTAATTTGCATAATACCAGCCCATTGGCTGCCGGCAAACGGCGTCTCTTTGCCCCGCCCTCAATCACTGTAGTTGTATCTGAGACTGGAAGAGTTTGGTTCATGTTGTTCATGTCGAGAAGACCAAAGCAAATCCACTTTGATGAGATTGATGAGGTAAAACCGTTAGTGTTCGTATCACTGTGAACCAAGAGCTGAGATTCAGATATGATAATGAGCATTTGGTTTCTGACCAATCACAACAGACTGGGCCATATGACCAATCAGAGCAGAGCAGAATCTCAGAAAGGTGGGGTTTAGAGAGAGCGAATCTTTGAACAAACAGTTTCAGACACTGAGAGAAAAGAGCTGATACTGCAGTGGATATTATGAGAACATTAAAGTGTTTTTGACCTTGGATGGGTGTAAACCCATTGTAAACCTCCAAAACAAAACTAGGAGCCTTTAAAATAGCATAATAGGGACAAAAATTCTAAAACTATCGCACACACACACACATCCTGTCTCAAATGTCCTGTTGAGTGTTAATGCACTGGAAATGTTGCGTTACCTGCTGCTCGCTGGCACTGACTGCGGTTGACGTACGTGAAGTGATCATAGCAGCTCTGGGATGAACAAACACAGCCGTCGGCCGTCAGATTACAGCCAGAAAACACACACGCCGGGTTCACGGGGCCCACAAACTTGTGTCTGTGTTCGTGACGGCGAGACCCTGAGAGACAGAGAGTTTCAGGTCAAACACAGGCTACAGATGATTAATAGGCCATGATTAATGTGGCATATAAATTGCGACTCACCTTAATGTAAACTTGGTTCAATGAATTTAAATAAATTTAGGTTCAAATAACTTTACACTGAACATAAACGATGTGACATGACGGTTTATTTAAAGATACATCATGCACAAACCTGTTAAAACACGTCCCAGAAGAGCTGCTCGCAAAGAAAACTTTGGGACGTGTTCCAATCTGAACGAAAAAAAAAAACGATTTTGCACAGGCTTCGTACCTGTTTTCCCAGCATGCACGCATGCGTCTCTGTCGGGATAGCTGTAGGTTCTGATGCAGGAGCGTTTGGACTCACACACACACCGTCCGTCCACACGATCACAGCCGCTCACCAGGGGGCAGCGCTCGTCCTCCATGTCTGTGTCCGCATCGGGTACCACTGTAGAGAAGAAGAAGACGGCGTTACTCAATAATGTCAGGCTGAGATTTGTTTGCTTTCGTTCCACAGAATGCTGCCGAAAATCTCTTTAATGTCTCAAATGCTTCTCCTAGACAGCGATGAGATAAAACTGACACATACTCGAGAACTTCACTCTAAAAGAGAAACCTCTGAGCAAAAGAATTACCCCATTTGTACATTAGACACAGCTTGAGTCTTTCTGAATTGCACTGCCTCAGGTTTCTCTTGAGCCCTTCACATGCATCTCTGTGTTTTCCTCTTCCAGCCGCATGTGTGTTAAATAAGTCTAGAGTATCCACGTCAGAGGCAGAACCCCCTCCGGCTCCCGCAGGTTCTCCTGAAGACCCCCCAGCCCGGCGCATGTGAATAAACAAAGACAAACCGGCTTCGACGGCTCCTACGGTCCCCCGTGATGCTCTCCTGGGGATTGGCTCACAAACTCTCACCAAACAAACCAGAAGAAAACTGCTCAGGAGATGTAATAGCCCAGCTTACAAAAATACGTTCTTATAATGTTCTTACATTCCCTTTAGATTATGAAAATGTTTTTTTCTGAATGTTTTCTGAACGTTCAAAACATCCAGTTTTATATAAACCCCTTTTCTTGGTAATTCATTCTTTAAACACTTTAGGAATGTTACATTTGAATGTTCTCTGAATGTTCTGAAACAAGCAGTAACAATTTAAAAAATGACAAACATCCAAATAAAACAACAACAACAAAATAAAAAACGTTCCATGATGTATAAATAATGTTTCTGTGCTAATGCTTTGAGAACATTATTAAAGACCAGATAACTTTGAACGAACATTCTATGGCCACATTCAGACTGCAGCTATATTCAGCCTTTTCGTTCACCTTTTAGAGTTTAATCCTGTTCTGTACACACTGTTCAGTCATTTACGGTAATGAAAACAGCATTCTACAACTGATTTAACTCCTGAAAAATTCAGGTAGTGATAAGTACCTATTACTACTGCTGCTGCTGCTGTTACTGCTGCTGCTATTGCTGATACTACCGTTATTGCTGCTGCAGTTATTGCTGCTACTGCTGCTGTTATTGCTGCTGCCGTTATTACTGCTGCTGTTATTGCTGCTGCCGTTATTGCTGCTGCTGTTATTGCTGCTACTGCTGCTACTGCTGCTACTGCTGCTGTTATTGCTGCTGCTGTTATTGCTGCTGCTGTTATTGCTGCTGCTGTTATTTCTGCTGCCGTTATTGCTGCTGCTGTTATTGCTGCTACTGCTGCTACTGCTGCTGTTATTGCTGCTGCTACTGCTGCTACTGCTGCTGTTATTGCTGCTGCTGCTATTGCTGCTACTGCTGCTGTTATTACTGCTGCTGTTATTGCTGCTGCTGTTATTGCTGCTGCTGCTATTGCTGCTACTGCTGCTGTTATTACTGCTGCTGTTATTGCTGCTGCTGTTATTGCTGCTGCTGCTATTGCTGCTACTGCTGCTGTTATTACTGCTGCTGTTATTACTGCTGCTGTTATTGCTGCTGCTGCTATTGCTGCTACTGCTGCTGTTATTGCTGCTGCTGTTATTGCTGCTACTGCTGCTGTTATTACTGCTGCTGTTATTGCTGCTGCTGTTATTGCTGCTACTGCTGCTGTTATTGCTGCTGCTGTTATTGCTGCTGCCGTTATTACTGCTGCTGTTATTGCTGCTACTGCTGCTGTTATTGCTGCTGCTGTTATTGCTGCTACTGCTGCTGTTATTGCTGCTGCTGCTATTGCTGCTACTGCTGCTGTTATTGCTGCTGCTGTTATTGCTGCTACTGCTGCTGTTATTACTGCTGCTGTTATTGCTGCTGCTGTTATTGCTGCTACTGCTGCTGTTATTGCTACTGCCATTATTGCTGCTGCTGATATTGCTGCTGCAGTTATTGCTGCTACTGCTGCTGTTATTGCTGCTGCAGTTATTGCTACTGCCATTATTGCTGCTGCTGTTATTGCTACTGCCATTATTGCTGCTGCTGATATTGCTGCTGCAGTTATTGCTGCTACTGCTGCTGTTATTGCTGCTGCTGATATTTCTGCTGCCGTTATTGCTGCTGCAGTTATTGCTGCTGCTGCTGCCATTATTGCTGCTGCTGTTATTGCTGCTACTGCTGCTGTTATTGATGCTGCTGCTGCCGTTATTGCTGCTGCTGTTATTGCTGCTGCTGCTGCCGTTATTGCTGCTGCTGTTATTGCTGCTACTGCTGCTGTTATTGCTGCTGCTGCTGCTGTTAGTTATTGCTGCTGCTGTTATTGATGCTGCTGCTGCCGTTATTGCTGCTGCTGTTATTGCTGCTACTGATGCTGTTATTGATGCTGCTGCTGCAGTTATTGCTGCTACTGCTGCTGTTATTGATGCTGCTGCTGCCGTTATTGCTGCTGCTGTTATTGCTGCTACTGCTGCTGTTATTGATGCTGCTGCTGTTATTGATGCTGCTGCTGCTGCTGTTATTGATGCTGCTGCTGCCGTTATTGCTGCTGCTGTTATTGCTGCTACTGATGCTGTTATTGATGCTGCTGCTGCAGTTATTGCTGCTGCTGTTATTGCTGCTACTGATGCTGTTATTGATGCTGCTGCTGCCGTTATTGCTGCTGCTGTTATTGCTGCTGCTGATATTGCTGCTGCCGATATTGCTGCTGCTGTTATTGCTGCTGCTGTTATTTCTGCTGCCGTTATTGCTGCTGCTGATATTGCTGCTGCAGTTATTGCTGCTGCAGTTATTGCTGCTACTGCTGCTGTTATTGCTGCTACTGTTATTGCTGCTGTTATTGCTGCTGCTGATATTGCTGCTGCTGTTATTGCTGCTGCTGTTATTGCTGCTGCTGTTATTTCTGCTGCCGTTATTGCTGCTGCTGATATTGCTGCTGCAGTTATTGCTGCTGCAGTTATTGCTGCTACTGCTGCTGTTATTGCTGCTGCTGTTATTGCTGCTGCTGTTATTGCTGCTGCTGTTATTGCTGCTGCTGTTATTGCTGCTGCTGTTATTTCTGCTGCCGTTATTGCTGCTGCTGATATTGCTGCTGCAGTTATTGCTGCTGCAGTTATTGCTGCTACTGCTGCTGTTATTGCTGCTGCTGATATTGCTGCTGCTGTTATTGCTGCTGCTGTTATTGCTGCTGCTGTTATTGCTGCTGCAGTTATTGCTGCTGCAGTTATTGCTGCTGCAGTTATTGCTGCTACTGCTGCCGTTATTGCTGCTGCTGATATTGCTGCTGCTGTTATTGCTGCTACTGCTGCCGTTATTGCTGCTGCTGATATTGCTGCTGCTGTTAGTTATTGCTGCTGCTGATATTGCTGCTGCTGTTAGTTATTGCTGCTGCTGTTATTGCTGCTGCCGTTATTACTGCTGCTGTTATTGCTGCTGCAGTTATTGCTACTGCCATTATTGCTGCTGCTGATATTGCTGCTGCTGTTAGTTATTGCTGCTGCTGATATTGCTGCTGCAGTTATTGCTGCTACTGCTGCCGTTATTGCTGCTGCTGATATTGCTGCTGCAGTTATTGCTGCTACTGCTGCTGTTATTGAGGCCAGGTGAGTGAGGTTTACACACACAGCTCTACTAGCTTGCCTCTGTTACACTCACCCCCCTAAACCTCACTACCATCTGGGTCACGGCACCAAATGTAACCGGTCCTACTGATCAAGCTCTGAGCGAGATTCAAGCCCCCGTCTCCAGCATGGGAGGCTGGCATGCTAACAAGGATGCTAAACGCAGTGTCTAGCTTCAGTTGCCAGCATGCCTCTTGAGGTCAGGGGAGTGAGGTTTACAAGTATGTTGCCAGACCTTGCTAGAAAAACAGCGACCAAGGACAAGCCCACAATAAACCAAAATAAATCCAAATTCTTCAATAAGAAAATAATATAAAAATATCGCAACCCACACCTGCTCACTTTAATAACTCCATAAACTAGACTGCTTTATGAGCCAAGCTTAAGCAACAAGCCCAAAAACGCTTATAATAAGTGGACATGGCAACACTGCAAGAGTGTGCACTGTGAAGCAGCCTACAAGCATCAACAAAACATGACGCCTCCGTCAACTGTAAAAATTGCTTAACATAATGAGTCTTTTGTCGCTGTAATATTTCTTTGGTCAGAATAGCGGATACCAAACACGCGAGACGGCAGAGCGTTGCTATGGTTACCACAGTGTCAATCCGTTTTGGGAGTGAATTTAATTGCGGATGTCACTCCTGAAACGTTACAGTGCGTACATGGCCTATTAATGTTCCTGGAAGAACATTTGTTCATATCTTTAAGAGAACCATGCCAGAACGTTTCCTGTTTACTGGGAGAGATGTACTTCTATTCTGAAATTCCTGAGATGAAATATAAAAACAGACACAAACAAGAGAATCCGTGGATATCAACTTGCTTCAGCTCATATTGAGATCTCTGAGCTGCTGGAAAGGCTTGCTAAAAGTTTTTGAACTTTCATCTCAATGCTGGAGAAACAATTGAGATATTATGTGTTTTAAATTGAACAGTACTGGTTAATACAGTAACCACATTCTCAGACATGACTGAGTACTGAAACCAAAGCAGCCAGATATTGGTGCGTTTGGCACAAAAAAGTCCCATTTGTGGAAAACCACGTCGCGGTTGTTCTCACGCAGACAGCGCCATCACAAACAGGCTTTTCAAACCAGCCGTCAGATGACCCTGCCAAAACTTTCCCTTTTATTTCCTGTCACCTCAGAATGATCCGCTCCACCAACGTCTTTTCCATATGAATACTTCCTGCGAGGATATTTTCATATTTTCACACGACCCCAAACGCTTTTTGTAGCGAGCGCCCACAAAGCACATCTGTTCACGTCTACGGATCAGACACTGGTTCTGTTTATCAGAACAGGTTTCCCAAAAAGAGGCTGGATCAAACAGGATGCATAAACACGGGGAACGTACTTGTTGAACACAGGCTAGTCTGTAATAAAAACAGTCTGTTCTAGTGCTGCTATCTAAAGTCCACATGATAACTAGTTTAATCAGTTTTGGAGAGACTGAATGCAAACAAGTTACGTCCTACTCAGTATTGCAGTTTCTCTTATAATTGTTGCAGGTCAAATGTGGGAAGCTGATATTTAAACTCACAAACAGAAGGACATGGAGAAAGTTTGTCTTGGCGTCCAGACCGAGAGAGGAGACAGCTGACATCAGGGACTGACCTCAGGCTGAAGAGACAAAACGAGCGGTCTGACAGTGATTGACCTGCTAGAATAGTTTCATACTGGGGAAACCTGTTTGTCATTATTCTGTTTGGAGTGCTGCAGAAATAACGCACTGTCACTTTAAATATGCAGTACTGATGTAGAACAGAATAAACTAAACACTGCAGAACTGTAGCAGTGGAATATGGAATCATAGATGCCAATATTTATTGTTAAGAGTGCATGAGAACATTACAAATGAACGTACCCCAAAAAAGACCGATATACAATATTCAGCAAGCTCTTTTCATTTCCACATTCGCCTTCAGCCATGTCAGAATATAAATAGCCTCATTAATTTCTTTGCTAATGGGGAGGATGAGGTAATTATCGATGACAATCATGAATAATGTATTACTATGCTAAAGAGATGCTGGTTAATCAGTGGCTGGAAACGACTATCATTATTTAACCTCAATTTTTTGACATGATGATCATATTTTATTTCTCATGATCGCACTCCTAAAACTTCCACGCTGACCCCACGGAGAATAACTTAAAATATAACTTAACTTTGAGACTTTTTCCTCTAACAGTTCTGGCTTTTCAGGTGCTGATTTTGGGATTTGAGACCCGTTGAGGCAAACTCATTCACAGCATCCATTGATTCAGACTCATTCAAAGCAGGGTTACGCACCGGGTCGGGATTAACCCTTAACACCGCGCTTGTAAATAAAACCTAATCAAGGACGCGATCCCTCGGGATGAATCACAGACCCCACAGGAGGAAGATGAAGATGAGGGGTAATTGAGCTCCGGAACCTTCCCACAGACCAACTTCTGCTTTTGCTCAGCCGTCTGGAGCAATTCAAGTATTTAAACGTGGAGAAAGTCCAGCTCCGGTCAGGCATTATGACCTTTTCCTTACTAAACTCTTGGAAAGGAGCCTAATATCACATCATAGATCAAATCACAGGACACTGCGGTCAATACAGAAGAGCCGATCATCCAGTGCAGTTACATCAGCGCCATTATTACATCAATGAAGGATGAACTGAATGAAATTTTAGACTGACATAAGATGGATTCACATTAAATGAACAAATCTCTTACGAATAACTATTATTATATAATTATCAGACAATTTTGACATTGTAAACCTCATAGCAACAAAAATGGGAATCAAAATAAGCATAACTGTGTCTCCACTAACTAAAAAGTACCATGTTATTATCAATGGTCTTTTGGACAGGCACCATGTCAATACTATACTGTAGTATTTGGACACGTAACTATGGCAATACCACGTTTTTGGACATTAGCCATAGCAATACATTAGTATTTTGCACATGGTACTAAGGCAATACCATGTTTTTTTTTTACATTTACCATGGCAATACTATAGTATTTGGACATAGAAGTATGGCAATACCATGTTTTTGGATATGTACCATAGCAATACTATAGTATTTTAAGCATGGTGCTATAGCAATACCACTTTTTTTTACATTTACCATGGCAGTACTATAGTATTTGGACATGGAATTTTGCCAATACCATGTTTTTTAGACATTTAGCATGGTATTCTTTAAAGTATCAAATGCTGTTATACATCTCAATCAGAGCTATATGAAAGTACCATGGTATTACCATCATTTTACCATGGTACAGAACTACCTTCTGAAATCTAATTCATTTATCAATAACTATATCAGTCAGTGCACTAAAAGCTAGTGGAAAAAAAGCATTTCATCCAACCAGAGCCAAAATCCACAACCTTACTCCCCCTCCTCATCTTCATCTTCATCATCATGGGTGGTCTTACACACTTCATAAACATTCACTCAGTGTCGTGAAGTCAAGGTAAAGCTCGCGCGCGTCACTGACCTCTGCAGACACCTGTCTCAGGTATGAGCGCCGGTCCGGTTCTGTTGAGCGCGGCGCATGTGAGTCCGAAGCCGCAGTAGCCGAGAGTCCAGTCCGGCCCGCCGCACAGCTCGAGCTCCAGCCGAGAGCACTGCTCGCAGCAGCCGCACGGGTCACGGGCCAGAACCCGGCCCGAACCGCACCCGAGCGCGCCGAGGAGCGGGCACGAGCGGAGCGCGCACGGTGCGCATTCGTGAGCCCCAGCCACCCGAGCGCAGAAGCCCAGCACACTCAAAAAGCACAACAAACTCCGGTGACACATTGTGACGCGCTTTGGCGAAGTTTACAGAGTCTCGAGCGTCTCTAACATGAACGTCCAGATGCGCAAAGTCCAAATAAATCCAGAAGCGGATCAAATGAGACTCTCTTGATATACAAACTTCCTACAAACTTCCTCGCTGGGAATGATACAAGTTTCCAGTAAGTGAAAGTGTTCGTAAAGCTGGTACAGTAACTGTGATGATGAGGAGGATGAGGATGATGTTTCTGTCCGTGTCACTGAATCACTGACACTCCAACTGAGTCTCAAACACGTTACAAGGAGAGAGACATCATAGCCACGCCCCCCTCGATGATTGACGTGGAGTGCGTCCAATCACAAGCAGCGAAAGAGGGGGCTCAACAGAAATACACATGAATGAAGCAACAATTCTTGTACCTATCCAGGGAACACAGACAGATGAATTATGATGTGAACATCTTGAATGTGAAATTAACTGTCTTTCCAAAATATCCATCTTTCACCGTCTAATTCATGAGGCACATTGCAAAGTTCTGGTTTCATCTCCTCTCCTCCATGATAGAAAGATCAAGTCAGTTTCTCATATAAAATCTGTCAAACATTCATTCATTCATTCATTCATTCATTCATTCATTCATTCATTCATTCATTCATTCATTTCAGTGAGCTTCAATAAAAAAAAAAGTGAGTTTTGGCATGAAATGAATATCCACCCTCTCTATTTTCTAAATGCATGTTATACATTTCATCTGTGCATACATTTAATGCACTTAAACCACGCCCCCTGCAAGCTCTTTTGAGTGCCACGCCCACATCTCATCATCCAATCAACAACCGATGCATAGAACCAAGTCCCACCCTACGCTTTTTCTTTTTCAATAATCCATTACAATTTGATGTACATCACCATATACACAAGAAAAGATAGTGAGTTCAGAAACATCTACTTTTGAGATTTATTTCTTTATCTATCTAAAGTGTTTAGTATTGAAATTATGCATCATTCTACAGAATTATGTCCTTCAAAAGTTGTATTTGTTTTGATGTCATTCTCTGTCTCACCTAAACTGCTTTGGCTTCACAAAAGCTGTTCAAGTCGTGGCACGTGTGACCAGGCGGCTCCGCCCTCACTTCTCTGTGATCTTCTGCTCTCCACAACCTTTAATGTGGGATTTTTTCACCTGCTTTATGGTCCGGCCGGTGAAAATGGTGCATCTGATCACTTAGTAAAGTAGCAGAACACAAGACACATGATTTGAGGAATCATTCATTTCTGGAGTACAAATGCTGCACTTACACACTCAACTTTAACACAAGAGGTTTGATCACTTTGAATACTAGTACTAGTGATGATTGACTTAGTAAACAGCACTAAAATGTGTAAATGAAGGATGCAGGGCTGAAATACAGACTATGGAAGCTTGTTTCAGCCATGAAATAAAAAATAAAATAGGCAATTGCAACTTTTTATCTCACAATTCTGACTTTTTCTCAGAATTGCGAGTTATAAAATCAGAATTTGCATGATATAAAGTCAGAATTGCGAGTTATAAAGTCAGAATTGTGTGATATAAAGTCAGAATTGCGAGTTATAAAGTCAGAATTGCGAGATATAAAGTCAGAATTGAGTGATATAAAGTCAGAATTGTGAGATATAAAGTCAGAATTGTGAGATATAAAGTCAGAATTGTGTGATATAAAGTCAGAATTGCGAGATATAAAGTCAGAATTGCGAGATATAAAGTCAGAATTATGAGATATAAAGTCAGAATTGCGAGATATAAAGTCAGAATTGCGAGATATAATGTCAGAATTATGAGATATAAAGTCAGAATTGCAAGATATAAAGTCAGAATTGAGTGATATAAAGTCAGAATTGTGAGATATAAAGTCAGAATTGTGAGAAATAAAGTCAGAATTGTGAGATATAAAGTCAGAATTGCGAGTTATAAAGTCAGAATTGAGTGATATAAAGTCAGAATTGTGAGATATAAACTCAGAATTGTGAGATATAAAGTCAGAATTGCGAGATAAAGTCAGAATTGCGAGTTATAAAGTCAGAATTGTGTGATATAAAGTCAGAATTGCGAGATATAAAGTCAGAATTGTGAGATATAAACTCAGAATTGTGAGATATAAACTCAGAATTGTGAGATATAAACTCAGAATTGTGAGATATAAAGTCAGAATTGCGAGATAAAGTCAGAATTGCGAGTTATAAAGTCAGAATTGTGTGATATAAAGTCAGAATTGTGAGATATAAAGTCAGAATTGTGAGATATAAAGTCAGAATTGCGAGATATAAAGTCAGAATTGCGAGATATAAAGTCAGAATTGAGTGATATAAAGTCAGAATTGCGAGATATAAAGTCAGAATTGAGTGATATAAAGTCAGAATTGTGAGATATAAAGTCAGAATTGTGAGATATTAAGTCAGAATTGTGAGACATAAAGTCAGAATTGCGAGATATAAAGTCAGAATTGAGTGATATAAAGTCAGAATTGCGAGATATAAAGTCAGAATTGAGTGATATAAAGTCAGAATTGCGAGATATAAAGTCAGAATTGTGTGATATAAAGTCAGAATTGCGAGATATAAAGTCAGAATTGAGTGATATAAAGTCAGAATTGCGAGATATAAAGTCAGAATTGCGTGATATAAAGTCAGAATTGAGTGATATAAAGTCAGAATTGCGAGATATAAAGTCAGAATTGAGTGATATAAAGTCAGAATTGTGAGATATAAAGTCAGAATTGCGAGATATAAAGTCAGAATTGCGAGATATAAAGTCAGAATTGAGTGATATAAAGTCAGAATTGCGAGATATAAAGTCAGAATTGAGTGATATAAAGTCAGAATTGTGAGATATAAAGTCAGAATTGTGAGATATTAAGTCAGAATTGTGAGACATAAAGTCAGAATTGCGAGATATAAAGTCAGAATTGAGTGATATAAAGTCAGAATTGCGAGATATAAAGTCAGAATTGAGTGATATAAAGTCAGAATTGCGAGATATAAAGTCAGAATTGTGTGATATAAAGTCAGAATTGCGAGATATAAAGTCAGAATTGTGAGATATAAAGTCAGAATTGCGAGTTATAAAGTCAGAATTGTGTGATATAAAGTCAGAATTGCGAGATATAAAGTCAGAATTGTGAGAAATAAAGTCAGAATTGCGAGATATAAAGTCAGAATTGTGAGATATAAAGTCAGAATTGTGAGATATAAAGTCAGAATTGTGAGATATAAAGTCAGAATTGTGAGAAATAAAGTCAGAATTGCGAGATATAAAGACAGAATTGTGAGATATAAAGACAGAATTGTGAGATATAAAGTCAGAATTGTGAGATATAAAGTCACAATTGTGAGATATAAAGTCAGAATTGAGTGATATAAAGTCAGAATTGCGAGATATAAAGACAGAATTGTGAGATATAAAGACAGAATTGTGAGATATAAAGTCAGAATTGTGAGATATAAAGTCAGAATTGTGAGATATAAAGTCAGAATTGTATGATATAAAGTCACAATTGTGAGATATAAAGTCAGAATTGCGAGTTATAAAGTCAGAATTGAGTGATATAAAGTCAGAATTGTGAGATATAAAGTCAGAATTGTGTGATATAAAGTCAGAATTGTGAGATATAAAGTCAGAATTGCGAGTTATAAAGTCAGAATTGAGTGATATAAAGTCAGAATTGTGAGATATAAACTCAGAATTGCGAGATATAAAGTCAGAATTGCGAGATATAAAGTCAGAATTGTGAGAAATAAAGTCAAAATTGCGAGATATAAAGTCAGAATTGCGAGTTATAAAGTCAGAATTGTGAGAAATAAAGTCAGAATTGCGAGATATAAAGTCAGAATTGCGAGTTATAAAGTCAGAATTGCGAGATATAAAGTCATGTTTTGCAAGATATAAAGTCAGAATTGAGTGATATAAAGTAAGAATTGCGAGATATAAAGTCAGAATTGAGTGATATAAAGTCAGAATTGTGAGATATAAAGTCAGAATTGTGAGATATAAAGTCAGAATTGAGTGATATAAAGTCAGAATTGCGAGATATAAAGTCAGAATTGCGAGATATAAAGTCAGAATTGAGTGATATAAAGTCAGAATTGTGAGATATAAAGACAGAATTGTGAGATATAAAGACAGAATTGCGAGATATAAAGTCAGAATTGTGAGATATAAAGTCAGAATTGTGAGATATAAAGTCAGAATTGCGAGAAGTAAAGTCAGAATTGCGAGATATAAAGTCAGAATTGCGAGTTATAAAGTCAGAATTGTGAGAAATAAAGTCAGAATTGCGAGATATAAAGTCAGAATTGCGAGTTATAAAGTCAGAATTGCGAGATATAAAGTCAGAATTGCGAGATATAAAGTCAGAATTGTGAGATATAAAGACAGAATTGTGAGATATAAAGTCAGAATTGTGAGATATAAAGTCACAATTGTATGATATAAAGTCACAATTGTGAGATATAAAGTCAGAATTGCGAGTTATAAAGTCAGAATTGAGTGATATAAAGTCAGAATTGTGAGATATAAAGTCAGAATTGTGTGATATAAAGTCAGAATTGTGAGATATAAAGTCAGAATTGCGAGTTATAAAGTCAGAATTGAGTGATATAAAGTCAGAATTGTGAGATATAAACTCAGAATTGCGAGATATAAAGTCAGAATTGCGAGATATAAAGTCAGAATTGTGAGAAATAAAGTCAGAATTGCGAGATATAAAGTCAGAATTGCGAGTTATAAAGTCAGAATTGTGAGAAATAAAGTCAGAATTGCGAGATATAAAGTCAGAATTGCGAGTTATAAAGTCAGAATTGCGAGATATAAAGTCATGTTTTGCGAGATATAAAGTCAGAATTGAGTGATATAAAGTAAGAATTGCGAGATATAAAGTCAGAATTGAGTGATATAAAGTCAGAATTGTGAGATATAAAGTCAGAATTGTGAGATATAAAGTCAGAATTGAGTGATATAAAGTCAGAATTGCGAGATATAAAGTCAGAATTGCGAGATATAAAGTCAGAATTGAGTGATATAAAGTCAGAATTGCGAGATATAAAGTCAGAATTGCGAGATATAAAGTCAGAAATGAGTGATATAAAGTCAGAATTGCGAGATATAAAGTCAGAATTGAGTGATATAAAGTCAGAATTGTGAGATATAAAGTCAGAATTGTGAGATATAAAGTCAGAATTGTGAGAAATAAAGTCAGAATTGCGAGATATAAAGTCAGAATTGTGAGATATAAAGTCAGAATTGCGAGATATAAAGTCAGAATTGAGTGATATAAAGTCAGAATTGCGAGATATAAAGTCAGAATTGTGTGATATAAAGTCAGAATTGCGAGATATAAAGTCAGAATTGAGTGATATAAAGTCAGAATTGCGAGATATAAAGTCAGAATTGAGTGATATAAAGTCAGAATTGCGAGATATAAAGTCAGAATTGAGTGATATAAAGTCAGAATTGCGAGATATAAAGTCAGAATTGCGAGATATAAAGTCAGAATTGCGAGATATAAAGTCAGAATTGCGAGATATAAAGTCAGAATTGTGAGATATAAAGTCAGAATTGTGAGATATAAAGTCAGAATTGTGAGATATAAAGTCAGAATTGCGAGATATAAAGTCAGAATTGCGAGTTATAAAGTCAGAATTGTGAGAAATAAAGTCAGAATTGCGAGATATAAAGTCAGAATTGCGAGTTATAAAGTCAGAATTGCGAGATATAAAGTCAGAATTGTGAGAAGTAAAGTCAGAATTGTGAGATATAAAGTCAGAATTGTGAGAAGTAAAGTCAGAATTGCGAGATATAAAGTCAGAATTGCGAGATATAAAGTCAGAATTGCGAGTTATAAAGTCAGAATTGCGAGATATAAAGTCAGAATTGTGAGTTATAAAGTCAGAATTGCGAGATATAAAGTCAGAATTGTGAGATATAAAGTCAGAATTGCGAGATATAAAGTCAGAATTGTGAGATATAAAGTCAGAATTGCGAGATATAAAGTCAGAATTGTGAGATATAAAGTCAGAATTGCGAGATATAAAGTCAGAATTGTGAGATATAAAGTCAGAATTGTGAGATATAAAGTCAGAATTGCGAGATATAAAGTCAGAATTGCGAGATATAAAGTCAGAATTGCGAGTTATAAAGTCAGAATTGCGAGATATAAAGTCAGAATTGCGAGTTATAAAGTCAGAATTGAGTGATATAAAGTCAGAATTGTGAGATATAAAGTCAGAATTGTGTGATATAAAGTCAGAATTGTGAGATATAAAGTCAGAATTGTGTGATATAAAGTCAGAATTGTGAGATATAAAGTCAGAATTGCGAGTTATAAAGTCAGAATTGAGTGATATAAAGTCAGAATTGTGAGATATAATCTCAGAATTGCGAGATATAAAGTCAGAATTGCGAGATATAAAGTCAGAATTGTGAGATATAAAGTCAGAATTGCGAGATTTAAAGTCAGAATTGCGAGATATAAAGTCAGAATTGCGAGTTATAAAGTCAGAATTGCGAGATATAAAGTCAGAATTGTGTGATATAAAGTCAGAATTGTGAGATATAAAGTCAGAATTGCGAGTTATAAAGTCAGAATTGAGTGATATAAAGTCAGAATTGTGAGATATAAACTCAGAATTGCGAGATATAAAGTCAGAATAGCGAGATATAAAGTCAGAATTGTGAGAAATAAAGTCAGAATCGCGAGATATAAAGTCAGAATTGCGAGTTATAAAGTCAGAATTGCGAGAAATAAAGTCAGAATTGCGAGATATAAAGTCAGAATTGCGAGTTATAAAGTCAGAATTGCGAGATATAAAGTCAGAATTGCGAGATATAAAGTCAGAATTGAGTGATATAAAGTAAGAATTGCGAGATATAAAGTCAGAATTGCGAGATATAAAGTCAGAATTGAGTGATATAAAGTAAGAATTGCGAGATATAAAGTCAGAATTGAGTGATATAAAGTCAGAATTGTGAGATATAAAGTCAGAATTGTGAGAAATAAAGTCAGAATTGTGAGAAATAAAGTCAGAATTGCGAGATATAAAGTCAGAATTGTGAGATATAAAGTCAGAATTGCGAGTTATAAAGTCAGAATTGTGTGATATAAAGTCAGAATTGCGAGATATAAAGTCAGAATTGCGAGATATAAAGTCAGAATTGAGTGATATAAAGTCAGAATTGTGAGATATAAAGTCAGAATTGCGAGTTATAAAGTCAGAATTGTGTGATATAAAGTCAGAATTGCGAGATATAAAGTCAGAATTGCGAGATATAAAGTCAGAATTGAGTGATATAAAGTCAGAATTGTGAGATATAAAGACAGAATTGTGAGATATAAAGACAGAATTGTGAGATATAATGTCAGAATTGTGAGATATAAAGTCAGAATTGTGAGATATAAAGTCAGAATTGTGAGAAGTAAAGTCAGAATTGCGAGATATAAAGTCAGAATTGCGAGTTATAAAGTCAGAATTGTGAGAAATAAAGTCAGAATTGCGAGATATAAAGTCAGAATTGCGAGTTATAAAGTCAGAATTGTGAGATATAAAGTCAGAATTGCGAGTTATAAAGTCAGAATTGCGAGATGTAAAGTCAGAATTGCGAGATGTAAAGTCAGAATTGCGAGATATAAAGTCAGAATTGTTAGATATAAAGTCAGAATTGCGAGATATAAAGTCAGAATTGCGAGATATAAAGTCAGAATTGCGAGATATAAAGTCAGAATTGCGAGATATAAAGTCAGAATTGCGAGATATAAGGTCAGAATTGCGAGATATAAGGTCAGAATTGCGAGTTATAAAGTCAGAATTGCGAGATATAAAGTCAGAATTGCGAGATATAAAGTCAGAATTGCGAGTTATAAAGTCAGAATTGTGAGATATAAAGTCAGAATTGCGAGATATAAAGTCAGAATTGCGAGATATAAAGTCAGAATTGCGAGATATAAAGTCAGAATTGTGAGATATAAAGTCAGAATTGCGAGATATAAAGTCAGAATTGCGAGATTTAAAGTCAGAATTGCGAGATATAAAGTCAGAATTGCGAGTTATAAAGTCAGAATTGCGAGATATAAAGTCAGAATTGTGAGATATAAAGTCAGAATTGCGAGATTTAAAGTCAGAATTGCGAGATATAAAGTCAGAATTGCGAGTTATAAAGTCAGAATTGCGAGATATAAAGTCAGAATTGAGTGATATAAAGTCAGAATTGTGAGATATAAACTCAGAATTGCGAGATATAAAGTCAGAATTGCGAGATATAAAGTCAGAATTGTGAGAAATAAAGTCAGAATCGCGAGATATAAAGTCAGAATTGCGAGTTATAAAGTCAGAATTGTGAGAAATAAAGTCAGAATTGCGAGATATAAAGTCAGAATTGCGAGTTATAAAGTCAGAATTGCGAGATATAAAGTCAGAATTGCGAGATATAAAGTCAGAATTGAGTGATATAAAGTAAGAATTGCGAGATATAAAGTCAGAATTGCGAGATATAAAGTCAGAATTGAGTGATATAAAGTAAGAATTGCGAGATATAAAGTCAGAATTGAGTGATATAAAGTCAGAATTGTGAGATATAAAGTCAGAATTGTGAGAAATAAAGTCAGAATTGTGAGAAATAAAGTCAGAATTGCGAGATATAAAGTCAGAATTGTGAGATATAAAGTCAGAATTGCGAGTTATAAAGTCAGAATTGTGTGATATAAAGTCAGAATTGCGAGATATAAAGTCAGAATTGTGAGATATAAAGTCAGAATTGCGAGTTATAAAGTCAGAATTGTGTGATATAAAGTCAGAATTGCGAGATATAAAGTCAGAATTGCGAGATATAAAGTCAGAATTGAGTGATATAAAGTCAGAATTGTGAGATATAAAGACAGAATTGTGAGATATAAAGACAGAATTGTGAGATATAATGTCAGAATTGTGAGATATAAAGTCAGAATTGTGAGATATAAAGTCAGAATTGTGAGAAGTAAAGTCAGAATTGCGAGATATAAAGTCAGAATTGCGAGTTATAAAGTCAGAATTGTGAGAAATAAAGTCAGAATTGCGAGATATAAAGTCAGAATTGCGAGTTATAAAGTCAGAATTGCGAGATATAAAGTCAGAATTGCGAGATATAAAGTCAGAATTGTGAGAAATAAAGTCAGAATTGCGAGTTATAAAGTCAGAATTGCGAGATATAAAGTCAGAATTGCGAGTTATAAAGTCAGAATTGTGAGAAATAAAGTCAGAATTGCGAGATATAAAGTCAGAATTGCGAGTTATAAAGTCAGAATTGCGAGATATAAAGTCAGAATTGCGAGATATAAAGTCAGAATTGTGAGATATAAAGTCAGAATTGCGAGTTATAAAGTCAGAATTGCGAGATGTAAAGTCAGAATTGCGAGATGTAAAGTCAGAATTGCGAGATATAAAGTCAGAATTGTTAGATATAAAGTCAGAATTGCGAGATATAAAGTCAGAATTGCGAGATATAAAGTCAGAATTGCGAGATATAAAGTCAGAATTGCGAGATATAAAGTCAGAATTGCGAGATATAAAGTCAGAATTGCGAGATATAAGGTCAGAATTGCGAGATATAAAGTCAGAATTGCGAGTTATAAAGTCAGAATTGCGAGATATAAAGTCAGAATTGCGAGATATAAAGTCAGAATTGCGAGTTATAAAGTCAGAATTGTGAGATATAAAGTCAGAATTGCGAGATATAAAGTCAGAATTGCGAGATATAAAGTCAGAATTGCGAGTTATAAAGTCAGAATTACGAGATATAAAGTCAGAATTGCGAGTTATAAAGTCAGAATTGCGAGATATAAAGTCAGAATTGCGAGATATAAAGTCAGAATTGCGAGATATAAAGTCAGAATTGCGAGTTATAAAGTCAGAATTGTGAGATATAAAGTCAGAATTGCGAGATATAAAGTCAGAATTGCGAGATATAAAGTCAGAATTGTGAGTTATAAAGTTAGAATTGCGAGATATAAAGTCAGAATTGTGAGATATAAAGTTAGAATTGCGAGATATAAAGTCAGAATTGCGAGATATAAAGTCAGAATTGCGAGTTATAAAGTCAGAATTGCGAGATATAAAGTCAGAATTGTGAGATATAAAGTCAGAATTGCGAGTTATAAAGTCAGAATTGAGAGATGTAAATTCAGAATTGCGAGTTATAAAGTCAGAATTGCGAGATGTAAAGTCAAAATTGTGTGATATAAAGTCCGAATTGCGAGATATAAAGTCAGAATTGATGTTTTTAGTGGCGGAAACAAGCTTCCATAACAGAGAGTGTTATATTACTATTATTTCAAGCAACATTTTTTCATGGTTTTAGTTTTAGTTTCAGTTAACTATAATAAGGATGATATTTGTCCTCTGTTATTCCTCCATAACAGGCTCTCTGACCCCATGACCTTTGACACAGAGGTGGAAACTTGACCTTTAACATCATCAGAGGAGAGGTCAGAGGTCATGGTCTGTGTGTGACTGATGACTCTATCTGTGTGCCGTAACACTCCAGTTTCTCCTTTAGCCAGATAACTGCATGTCTGACATGCGCAGGCGCTCGAGTGCGTGAGAAGAGCTGACGGACGGCTCTGACATGTTAGTGACGTGTGTCTCCTCGCAGCAGACCTGAGGACGGCTCGCAGCACTCCATGTGAAGTGGACTTCAGCTCTCACTCAAATAGCTCAATCCTCCACTTATCTCAGTAGAAGAGCTAGAAATCCTGCCGCACTGCCTCCACATCAGCTGCTGCTGCTGCTTTCAGGACACACATTTTCCAGTCGGAAATCAAGTGACCCAACATAAGTTTATGGCAGTAAACAAGAACGTCCTTAAAATAAAACACTGAAATTTATTAATATTATCATCATATTATCAAGTTGCGAAATTATTAACAAGACAGACATTTATATCTTGCAATTCTTACTTTATTTTTTCGCAATTCTGACTTTATATCTCGCAATTCTGACTTTATATCACACAATTCTGACTTTATATCACACAATTCTGACTTTATATCACACAATTCTGACTTTATATCTCACAATTCCGACTTTATATCTCGCAATTTATATCGCCTTCTGACTATATCACACAATTCTGACTTTATATCACATATATCACACAATTCCGACTTTATATCAATTTATATCACACAATTCTGACTTTATATCACAATTCCGACTATATCTCACAATTCGACTTTATATCACACAATTCTGACATATCTGACTTTATATCTCGCAATTACGACTTTATATCACACAATTCTGACTTTATATCTCGCAATTCTGACTTTATATCTCGCAATTACGACTTTATATCACACAATTCTGACTTTATATCTCGCAATTCTGACTTTATATCTCACAATTCTGACTTTATATCTCACAATTCCGACTTTATATCTCACAATTCCGACTTTATATCACACAATTCTGACTTTATATCTCGCAATTCTGACTTTATATCTCGCAATTCTGACTTTATATCTCGCAATTCCGACTTTATATCACACAATTCTGACTTTATATCTCGCAATTCTGACTTTATATCTCGCAATTCCGACTTTATATCACACAATTCTGACTTTATATCTCGCAATTCTGACTTTATATCTCGCAATTCTGACTTTATATCTCACAATTCCGACTTTATATCTCACAATTCCGACTTTATATCACACAATTCTGACTTTATATCTCGCAATTCCGACTTTATATCACACAATTCTGACTTTATATCTCGCAATTCTGACTTTATATCTCGCAATTCTGACTTTATATCTCACAATTCTGTCTTTATATCTCACAATTCTGTCTTTATATCACACAATTCTGACTTTATATCTCGCAAGTCTGACTTTATATCACACAATTCTGACTTTATATCTCACAATTCTGTCTTTATATCACACAATTCTGACTTTATATCTCGCAATTCTGACTTTATATCTCGCAATTCTGACTTTATATCACACAATTCTGACTTTATATCTCGCAATTCTGACTTTATATCTCGCAATTCCGACTTTATATCACACAATTCTGACTTTATATCTCGCAATTCTGACTTTATATCTCGCAATTCTGACTTTATATCTCACAATTCCGACTTTATATCACACAATTCCGACTTTATATCTCACAATTCTGACTTTATATCTCAAAATTCTGACTTTATATCTTATAATTCTGACATTATATCTCGCAATTCCGACTTTATATCACACAATTCTGACTTTATATCACACAATTCTGACTTTATATCTCGCAATTCTGACTTTATATCACACAATTCCGACTTTATATCTCGCAATTCCGACTTTATATCACACAATTCCGACTTTATATCACACAATTCCGACTTTATATCTCACAATTCCGACTATATCTCACAATTCTGTCTTTATATCACTCAATTCTGACTTTATATCTCGCAATTCTGACTTTATATCACACAATTCTGACTTTATATCTCACAATTCTGTCTTTATATCACACAATTCTGACTTTATATCTCGCAATTCTGACTTTATATCTCGCAATTCCGACTTTATATCACACAATTCTGATTTTATATCTCGCAATTCTGACTTTATGTCTCGCAATTCTGACTTTATATCTCGCAATTCTGACTTTATTTCTCACAATTCTGACTTTATAACTCGCAATTCTGACTTTATATCTCGCAATTCTGACTTTATTTCTCACAATTCTGACTTTATATCTCACAATTCTGACTTTATATCTCACATTTCTGTCTTTATATCTCACAATTCTCTTTATATCTCACAATTCTGACTTTATATCACTCAATTCTGACTTTATATCTCGCAATTCTGACTTTATATCACTCAATTCTGACTTTATATCTCGCAATTCTGACTTTATATCTCGCAATTCTGACTTTATATCACACAATTCTGACTTTATAACTCGCAATTCTGACTTTATATCTCACAATTCTGACTATATCTCGCAATTCTGACTTTATTTCTCACAATTCTGACTTTATTTCTCACAATTCTGACTTTATATCTCACAATTCTGACTTTATATCACTCAATTCTGACTTTATATCTTGCAATTCTGACTTTATATCTCATAATTCTGACATTATATCTCGCAATTCTGACTTTATATCTCGCAATTCCGACTTTATATCTCATAATTCTGACTTTATATCTCGCAATTCTGACTTTATATCTCGCAATTCTGACTTTATATCTCACAATTCCGACTTTATATCACACAATTCTGACTTTATATCTCGCAATTCTGACTTTATATCATGCAATTCTGACTTTATATCACACAATTCTGACTTTATATCTCACAATTCCGACGTTATATCACACAATTCCGACGTTATATCACACAATTCTGACTTTATATCATGCAGTTCCGACTTTATATCACACAATTCTGACTTTATATCATGCAATTCCGACTTTATATCACACAATTCTGACTTTATATCTTGCAATTCTGACTTTATATCTCGCAATTCTGACTTTATATCTCACAATTCCGACTTTATATCACACAATTCTGACTTTATATCTCGCAATTCTGACTTTATATCATGCAATTCCGACTTTATATCTCGCAATTCCGACTTTATATCACACAATTCTGACTTTATATCACACAATTCTGACTTTATATCTCACAATTCCGATGTTATATCACACAATTCTGACTTTATATAATGCAATTCCGACTTTATATCTCACAATTCTGACTTTATATCATGCAATTCTGACTTTATATCACACAATTCTGACTTTATATCTCACAATTCCGACGTTATATCACACAATTCCGACGTTATATCACACAATTCTGACTTTATATCATGCAATTCCGACTTTATATCACACAATTCTGACTTTATATCATGCAATTCCGACTTTATATCACACAATTCTGACTTTATATCTTGCAATTCTGACTTTATATCTCGCAATTCTGACTTTATATCTCACAATTCCGACTTTATATCACACAATTCTGACTTTATATCTCGCAATTCTGACTTTATATCATGCAATTCCGACTTTATATCTCGCAATTCCGACTTTATATCACACAATTCTGACTTTATATCTCGCAATTCTGACTTTATATCATGCAATTCTGACTTTATATCACACAATTCTGACATTATATCTCACAATTCTGACATTATATCTCGCAATTCTGACTTTATATCTCGCAATTCCGACTTTATATCTCATAATTCTGACTTTATATCTCGCAATTCTGACTTTATATCTCGCAATTCTGACTTTATATCTCACAATTCCGACTTTATAACTCATAATTCTGACTTTATATCTCACAATTCCGACTTTATATCTCATAATTCTGACTTTATATCTCGCAATTCCGACTTTATATCTCATAATTCTGACTTTATATCTCGCAATTCCGACATTATATCTCGCAATTCTGACTTTATATCTCGCAATTCCGACTTTATATCTCATAATTCTGACTTTATATCTCGCAATTCTGACTTTATATCTCGCAAATCTGACTTTATATCTCATAATTCTGACTTTATATCTCGCAATTCTGACTTTATATCACACAATTCTGACTTTATATCTCACAATTCCGACGTTATATCACACAATTCCGACGTTATATCACACAATTCTGACTTTATATCATGCAATTCCGACTTTATATCACACAATTCTGACTTTATATCATGCAATTCCGACTTTATATCACACAATTCTGACTTTATATCTTGCAATTCTGACTTTATATCTCGCAATTCTGACTTTATATCTCACAATTCCGACTTTATATCACACAATTCTGACTTTATATCTCGCAATTCTGACTTTATATCATGCAATTCCGACTTTATATCTCGCAATTCCGACTTTATATCACACAATTCTGACTTTATATCTCACAATTCTGACTTTATATCTCGCAATTCTGACTTTATATCTCACAATTCCGACTTTATATCACACAATTCTGACTTTATATCATGCAATTCCGACTTTATATCTCGCAATTCCGACTTTATATCACACAATTCTGACTTTATATCACACAATTCTGACTTTATATCTCGCAATTCTGACTTTATATCATGCAATTCCGACTTTATATCTCGCAATTCTGACTTTATATCTCACAATTCCGACTTTATATCTCATAATTCTGACTTTATATCTCGCAATTCTTACTTTATTTTTTCGCAATTCCGACTTTATATCTCATAATTCTGACTTTATATCTCGCAATTCTTACTGTATTTTTTCGCAATTCCGACTTTATATCTCGCCATTCCGACTTTATATCACACAATTCTGACTTTATATCTCACAATTCCGACTTTATATCTCATAATTCTGACTTTATATCTCGCAATTCTTACTTTATTTTTTCGCAATTCCGACTTTATATCTCATAATTCTGACTTTATATCTCGCAATTCTTACTTTATTTTTTCGCAATTCCGACTTTATATCTCGCCATTCCGACTTTATATCACACAATTCTGACTTTATATCTCACAATTTTGAGGTTATTTCTCACAATTCTGACTTTATAACTTCCAATTATGACTTTATATCAGTTTTAACTTGCGAGTTTAAATCTTGCAATTCTGAGAAAAAAAGTCAGAATTGTGAGATAAAAAGTTTTACCTTTTTTTTATTTTTTTATTTAGTGGCGGAAAACAAGCTTCTATAATTTCAACCTGATTCAACACGTAAAAATAAGTTTTGTTGGTATAAATTAATGTATTTAGGCTGATTCAATGATGTCACATTATATTTTTGACTTGAATAAAACCAGTTACAAATGTTAAGGTTGCAAATGTTTTGCAGTTCATTTACATTTATGCATCCAAAGCAAGAAACAAAAGCAGTTTTGTCACTTATTACACATTATATATTGCAAATATAGCATGTTATCTTGTTATTTCATGCACATACAAGACTGATATACTGCAAACATAAAGTAGTACAATCTTGTGTGCTATTCTGAACATAACCAAATGCAATGCAAGCTATATTTTGCATCATTTCTAAAGGTAAATTATTGTCATTTGCTCTTTGAATGAAAGCAGGGCAGTGATTTGGTTTTTCATTGTGGAGCTGAGTTTTATTTGAAACATTCACCCATAAATTTCAGGATTTTACCCCCTAGTACAGTGGCATGTGTGCCAGGAGATTGTGCAATCAGGAAAAACTCACACAGAAATAACTTAAAACCATCCGTTCTCACACTAAGACAAACAATTCCTGTCCTCCCTCTGTGACCTAAAGCGTCACAACAAAGGATCCACTTCAAATGCATCCAAAAGAGCATTTCTCACCAACCTAAAGATCATAAACAAGTTTTTTTTAGAACTGTTTATCAAACGCTGTTTGTATAGCTTCACTGAGACGCTTCATTTGGCAGGTTGAAGGCGAACAGCAGATTACGCGACAAACTAAATCAGTGTTTGAAGAATGTGGCAGCGCAGAGGTCACCGTCAGAGGTCAGTGAGTTCAAAGTTTCATGGGACCCTGATACTGATCAGCATTAAAACTGTGATTTTTACCTCGAATCATTCGTACAATAGCACAACAAACATCACATCAATCACTGCTCTTCATGGGAACCAACGACGTGTTGTTTTCCTGTTTCTGCAGTAACCAGTTCCTGTCACTAGGGAGAAAAACTGTATAAACACACTTCAGGTCACATGGGCACCTTCATACTTGTGTTCTAGTCCTCGAAGCATAATGGCATTCTAAACAAAAACACATATATTAGGAACGATGATACTTCAGAGCACTGTAAGAATATGTATGAATTACTTTTTTATTGCCGTTGTGTGAACAGCTTGTAATGAAACTTAAAAAGCGAAACCTTCCCTGACTTCTTAGGTTGTCTATGAAAGCCTGTATTGTTATGTGAAGGACTCGGGATGTTTTTTTTCAGTCAAAAGAATGTGACGTTTACTCTCTTCTGTTCAATGACACATGAAACGAATGCTTATACAATGCTCAGGATAAAAATGCTGAAAGAGTCGTTCTGTACTGTAATGTCAATGTGTCGTGATTCATTCAAACTATAGTCTCAGAGTCAGATCTATATAGTCTATAGTCTCAAATATACTTATAATCACACTATCATAACACTGTAATTTTAATGACATGACGCGGTGAATCTCAGAGCTGGACAAACATATCCACATCACTATTATCAGATGCTTTCTGAACTGCTGTTTTCTCATTTTTGTTGAATGTTTACTTTGTTATTGAGAGGAAAGCGTGCAGCACATATTTACATATGCATCTAAACGTCGCTCTCAGCAGCGTGGACGGCATCAGGATGTTCGTTAACAGTATAAAGGTATTTCACACTTCTTTTTACTTCCAAGCGAAGAATGAAAAGACCACAGTTCACTTAATGGCCACCGGTGTCGCTAACAATAAGGATTTCTGATTTACATACAGCCCCTTTAAGTTGCCAGACCAGAAAAAAAGATGTGCTGACAGTCATTTCTGTCCTCTGTGTGTGATATTGACCGACAAAATCAAATAAACTTGCAAAACTAAAAACTAAAAAAAAAAGCATTTCTCCCAGTGTTGCCAAGTCCACAGTTTTTCTGCGAAACTGGACCACTTTTACACTGTTGCCACAGGTTGACCCCAAATAACATGATATTTAGCCCCTGGAATGTACATTTTACCAGGGGAACCTCGTCAAAAACACGGATTTTATCTCCCGGAATGCATTTTTTACTGGGAGACCCACCCCTGAACGTCGCTGTCAGTCCATCTTTCATATTTTTTAAAGTCTTACTGCACGCACCGCAACAGACTTTTAAAAAGGGTGGTTAAGTATGTAGTCAACCAATCAGCATGTTCAGCGCCCAAGACCCAACCCCGAAAGCCCCTGAACTTAGAAAAGTACTACCTCGTGAGCAGGGACTTTCTGAGGAGGGAATTTTACCCCGGAACTGCGGTCGAAACACACCGAGTACAACCCCAAAGTCCCTAAAGTTCCTGCGGTGGAAACGGGGATAAAGTCTTAAATTATAAAGGGCTGAAGATTGAACAGGTCAGGTTTTATCTTCAGAGGGATTGAATGTTTACCCAACTAACAGGGAATGTTCTCAAAACTTTGGCTAACGTGGTTCTCTCAAAGTTAATAAACGTTCTTCCAGTAACATTAATAGAACGTTCATTTAATGTTCTCAAAATGTTATTCAATTTTAGCTGAATGTTCATCTAACGTTTTTTAAATGTTTCAGAACGTTCAGAGACCATTCAAAACGTTCCTATAACGTTTGAAGAACGATTCAATGAAACGTTCGCATATAATCAAGAGTTTTTTCTTGATTATATGCGAACGTTTCATTGAATCAGATGTTTTGAGCATTCAGAAAATTCAGAAATAAAATTTTTATAACTTAACATTCAAAACATTCTTTTGAATATTTTGGTTAGCTGAGATGTTAGAATCAGCCGAATATACGCTGGATTTGTTTGACGTTTTGAAGTGTCCACGCTCACGTTCTTCACCTCACACTTGAGGAACGTTAAGTGGTCCTCTCAGTATCTCAACATCTTTCTGAAGTGTTGACGCCACAAATTCCAATGTGTATTGGAGAAACGCTTGACGTTAAACTCTCAGTTAGGTCTCGGATCGGCAGCGCCGTCGCCTCTGGCACACTTCTGAGACGACTAGCTGTAACTGATGGTTTAAACGCCTGTAAACAGCGTTGAGGGAATGTGTGAGGGATCACTGAAGCTCACACCAAAGGGTCACTTTCCAGCTATAAGAGCAGGAATCAGCCTCAGGTAACACACCGGATTTACAGCCGCGCTTCCATCTGGTCCAGGAATGTCAATCGTCTCATTTCAGGGCGGTAAATTCCCTCCGTAATTACAGTGTCATCAGCTCAAGTATGATGGAGAAACCAGCAGTTCACCAGGACCAGAGCAGATGAGGATTTTCTGTCACAACATACTTCTCTGCCCATATTCATTAAGCTGAATGACACTGAGTCTGCTTTATGTTCAAACAAGCACCATTAAAAGACAATTAATGATCAGATGAGAACTGAATTGATCTGATTAATGACTCTATTGTCTTCTGAAGAGAGTTTGTGTCATAAAAGACGATCTTTTACACTGTTATTTTCCAGGCTGTTAACAAGAAACTGCTTTGAAACAATCTGTTTTGTTTAAGTAAGACCAGCAAAAAGGCATTTAAGCTGTTTTTCCACTTTTCATCAGTCTATATTTAAGGAATAAATAACCAAATAAATCAATAATCTCAAAGAAAAACTAACCATGACTTATTTTTACCATCTTCCATATTATCCCAGCTAACAGGGAACGTTCTCAGAACGTTCTGGCAAGGTTATGAGCAAACGTTCTTCCAGTAACGTTAACAGAACGTTCATTCGAAGTTATCTGGTCTTTAATAATGTTATTTATACATCGTTCATGGAACTTTTTTTTTGGACATGTTTTAACTGGATGTCCATCTAACGTTTTTTGAATGTTGCTTTTGTTGGTTTAACTTAAAAAAGTAAGTTATCTGGTTGTCTTTAAATATTTGAGTGCATTGAAATTAAAAATTTGAGTTAATACAATGAAGGCGATTGGTTTAATCAACAGAAACTCTAAATATTATGTTTTCTGAACCACATTAATTATTTAAGTTGATTTTGACAAAAGAAAAAATGTGATAAATCATAAAAATAATTTTTTACAGTGTGCAAAACGTTTTCAAAAGAAACGTTCACATAACGAAATGTTCCCTTAACGTTCACATAACCAAAAAAAACGTTTAAAAATATTTAGATGTTCAGAGAACATTCAGAAATAACATTTTCCTAACATAATATGAACATTAGTAAAATATTTTTGTTATCTGGGATTTTCCAATGTTTCAGCGAGTCAGAAATCTACACTTCAGCAGATTCACACATACCAAACTTTACATTTTTATTCATATCTATATTCTCTAGGTTTGTTTATATATCATTGTCCTGATTTAAACAATTCGTTCCTAAAAACATGCATGTTTTCCTGATTTATGGAGTGATAAAAAGAGAAATCCAAAATCTCCTCTGGAAAAACCTTTAATATGTCAACAAAATCAAACCTGGATTTATCAAATATTCCCATTTCTGTTCTGGAAATACATGCAAATGAGTGCATACTTAATTAGATAATGCCACATTTGCATATTTAACATAATGTGCTGTGACTGATCTATTGCTGAAGTCTGGTGATTTATATCCACCTGTGGCGTCTCGTCTTAAGTGTGTCTGTGACGCCACCTGCTGGATCCTCAGTGTAGATCCACTATCACTGACTCAAGGTTGTGGATGTTGCTGCAGGTAATTTGATGCTCACGGTTTGAAACAACAACATGTCCAGATATTTCAGGTTTTGAGTGTAAAATCATGCGATTTAAGGCTAAATACGTCCTCAAAGAGTCTTAGACTGTAATTCAGAAAGCACTTTCACACGTCTTCATCACGTGAGTTTGGGGAACTCATTGTGTGTGTGTGTTTCTGTGGCAGGTTTCCTGTTTTCAGTCCTGTTAAATGCCAGCAAACAATGCTCGGAAAAAGAGCCTGTTCAGTGTCTAGACGCTCGTCTGTCAGGCTGCGGGCGGACTCGTCTCAGTCTGTGCTGTCTAATCTTCCTCCCAGGCTGGTAAATATCAGCACATCATGCCTCGGCTGTGAAAATGACCCGTCGCGGTGAACCACCGAACAGAAACCTGTCTGATGTTCACCACAACAGGAAGACACACAAGCCCAAACACACGAACACAGCGACGGCCGTGAGAATCATGACTCTTCAGTTTGATCACACACGCACATTGAGCACAAATCACTTCTTATTCTTATTTTAAAACAGTTATGTGTAATTTAAGCAAGAAAGATAAAAATAAACAGACATGACTGCATCTCACATGACTGCAGAATGAGGCTCTCTTATTTGCATGGCATGTTTGACATAGAAGTGAAACAGTATATTATGCAATGATAAATATTTCTTCATAAGCTGAGTGGCAGGATTTAAAAAAAAACCTTATTTGAAATAAACTTTGCATGCACTACAATATAAATATATACACTGAACACACTTATAAATGCAACACTTTTGTTTTTGCCCCCATTTTTCATGAGCTGAACTCAAAGATCTAAGACTTCTTCTATGTACACAAAAGGCCTATTTCTCTCAAATATTGTTCACAATTCTGTCTAAATCTGTGTTAGTGAGCACTTCTCCATCCACCTCACAGGTGTGGCTTATCAAGATGCTGATCAGACAGCATGATTATTGCACAGAATGCCTTAGGCTGGCCACAATAAAAGGCCACTCTAAAAAAGGAGAAGTGCTCACTAACACAGATTTAGACAGATTTGTGACAAAATATTTAAGAGAAATAGGCCTTTTGTGTACATTCAGCTCATTAAAAATGGGGGCAAAAACAAAAGTGTTGCGTTTATAATTTTGTTCAATGTCTAATACTTAAAATTGTTATAGTTTTCAATTATTCATTATTTTAATTATTATTTATCTTTTAATATTTAACAATTTTATTTTCATTTACTTTAAATATATAAAATACTTAAAATTATTTGTTTTCAATTATTCATTATTTTAATTATTATTTAAATATTTTTAATATATAATTAGTATACTTTAATTTAGTTTAACTATTTTAATTATTTTTATTTAATTATTTTATTTTCATTTAATTTAAATATATAAAACACTTAAAATTATTTTAGTTTTCAATTATTCATTATTTTAATTATTAATAAATTATTTTTAATATTAAATTTTTACTTTCATTTAGTTTAACTATTTTAATAATAAAAAAATTAATTATTTTATTTTCATTTACTTTAAATATATAAAACACTGAAAAATATTTTTGTTTTCAATTATTTTTTTTTATTATTTTTAATATTTAATTTATATTAAATTAATAACTTAATTTTTTATCCTTAAATTTAGTTTAACTATTTTAATTAGTATGTAATTGTTTTTAATATATTTTTTATTTACTTTAAATATGTAAATTAATTACAATTATTTTAGTTTTCAATTATTTATTATTTTAATTATTATTTAATTATTTATAATATTTAATTATTTTACTTTAATTTAACTATTTTAATTATTATTTAATTATTTGAACATTTAATTATTTTATTTTCATTTACTTTAAATATATATATATATATATATAATACTTAAAATTACTTTAGTTTCCGATTATTATTTAATTATTTTTTAAATATTGAATTAGTTTAACTTCATTTACTTTAAATATATAAAATACTTCAAATTATTTTAGTTTTCAATTATTTATTATTTTACTTATTATTTAATTATTTTTAATATTTAATTGTTTTACTTTGATTTATTTGAACTATTTTAATTATTTTTATATTATTGTTATTTACTTTAAATATATAAAATACTCAAAATTATTTTAGTTTTAAATTTAAAACTGAAATTAAAAATGTATAAAAACTACATAAAAAAATGAACAAAACAAACAACAACATTACTAAAACTTTAACTAAAATGAAAATGAAAACAGAAAATATAAAAATAAATACTAATTCAAAATATAAATAAAAACGATATTATTATCACAAAACAACACTAGTGAGTGGCATCCCGTTATCATCTCAGAAAAAATGTTGCATTTTGTCAATCCAGTCAAATAATGACGCCGAGATGTTATAAATCAAGTGGAGCATTGCATCATGGGATACAGTATTAAGTGCAGTGTTCTCTGTACCACATGCATTCATACAGAACGATTGCATGCAGTGCACAGTATGCATACTGCAGAAATACAGTGCTAGTATTCTTCTGTGAAGGGTGCCAGTGTTTGATGTATCCGTGATGTCCAGTAGAGGGCAGAGGAGTTTTCCCTACTGTACTGGATCTGGGAAGCAGGTCAGTCGGGTCTCTCTGGAAGACTGAACATCTGCACGTATAAATCACTCGATATGTGAAGCGTATCATACTGTGACGTGTGTCCAAACAAGCTCCTACTGTAGAACAATATTAATACTGATCAAACAAACATGACATACAGCGCAATATCAGAAACATTTAAAGCATCTCACAGTTACATTGATGTTACTTTACTTAATGAGAGAACCTTGCCAGAACATTAGCTAAAGATGAGAACGCTCCCTGTTTTACACACACACACACACACACACACACACACACACACACACACACACACACACACACACACACACACACACACACACACACACACACACACACACACACACACACACACACACACACACACACACACACACACACACAGTCTCGTGCTGCTGCTTATACTTGCTATTTTGTTTCCAGCACCTCCTCACACAATATGGGGAATTACTCAAGTGAGCAGATCCGATTTCAGCCCAAACCTCAAGCGCTCGAGTCTGTCCAGTGAGAGAGAGAGAGAGAGAGACGGGGGGAGGGTGTGTGTGTGTGTTTGCCTGTGCTCTAATCTACTGCACCTGCTGAGATTCACTGCGCTCAGCTTCTCTGGTTCTGTTGGCACCTGCACAGGGGTCAAATACAGCTGACCCCGCCCTGACCTTTGACCTCTGACCTCACACATGCTCAACTGTATACAATGAAAACATTTCCTATTTTAAAGCTGCTGTGAGTCACTGTCCATCAGTCATTGAAAATTTGACTTGATTTCGGCTGCGTCTGAAATCACGAACTTCCCTACTATATAGTAGGTGAAAAACAGTATGTGACTAAAGAAGTGTGTCTGAATTCACAGTTCTCAATAAAGAGTAGGGAAATAGTGACCTACTTCTTCCTCTGAGATTCTGAAGTGTGCATACGATGGACACTTTACTATCCCATGAGGCCATGGGAGAGGATTCGTGAATGACAGTGAGTATGCGTTTTTGGATTAAGTGTGCCACACGAGTCCTGAAAAGTGAAGCCAAAGCATCTCGATCGCCCCCAGGTGGCTGGATGCAGCATAGCTCATAAACCCCGCCCTCTCCATGTTATTTAATGGGATGTGAGACAAGCTAAACAATTAAATTATACTTCAAATATTTTTTACAAAGATGGTTTCTGTTATTTTAGGCTTTTTTCAAGCTGATGTTAGTTAAAGTGTTCATTCTTTAAACAAGTTTGGTTTTAGTTAGTTATTTGATGCTATAAAAATGCTGGTTTTGACGTCATGATTGACAGCTGTGATTGACAGCTTCTCTGAGAGAAGTAGTCACTGAAGCAGGATCTTCTGGATCTTAGAGAAAAGATTGGAGGTTTAACTTTTCCACGATTTCCATATTTTCAGAACTGTTTATTTGACGCCGCCATAATGAGTTTTTCTGCATTAAACTGTATTATCCAATTCTGCGGGAGTGTGGATGGGGCCTTGATATCGTGGCTCCACTTCTTGCTATCGACTGCGCAGACTCGGGCCTCAAGTTCTCTACTGTGCAGACTCGGGCTTCAAGTTCTCTACTGCGCAGACTCGGGCTTCAAGTTCTCTACTGTGCAGACTCGGGCTTCAAGTTCTCTACTGTGCAGACTCTGGCCTCAAGTTCTCTACTGTGCAGACTTGGACTCCAAGTTCTCTACTGTGCAGACTCGGGCCTCAAGTTCTCTACTGCGCAGACTCGGGCTCCAAGTTGTCTACTTTGCAGACTCGGGCTCCAAGTTGTCTACTGTGCAGACTCGGGCTCCAAGTTCTCTACTGTGCAGACTCGGGCTCCAAGTTGTCTACTTTGCAGACTTGGACTCCAAGTTCTCTACTGCGCAGACTCGGGCTCCAAGTTGTCTACTGTGCAGACTCGGGCTCCAAGTTCTCTACTGTGCAGACTCGGGCTCCAAGTTGTCTACTTTGCAGACTTGGACTCCAAGTTCTCTACTGCGCAGACTCGGGCTCCAAGTTGTCTACTGTGCAGACTCGGGCTCCAAGTTCTCTACTGCGCAGACTCGGGCTCCAAGTTGTCTACTTTGCAGACTCGGGCTCCAAGTTCTCTACTGTGCAGACTCGGGCTCCAAGTTCTCTACTGTGCAGACTTGGACTCCAAGTTCTCTACTGCGCAGACTTGGACTCCAAGTTCTCTACTGCGCAGACTCGGGCTCCAAGTTGTCTACTGTGCAGACTCGGGCTCCAAGTTGTCTACTGTGCAGACTCGGGCTCCAAGTTGTCTACTGTGCAGACTCGGGCTCCAAGTTGTCTACTGTGCAGACTCGGGCTCCAAGTTGTCTACTGCGCAGACTTGGACTCCAAGTTCTCTACTGCGCAGACTCGGGCTCCAAGTTGTCTACTGTGCAGACTTGGACTCCAAGTTCTCTACTGCGCAGACTCGGGCCTCAAGTTCTCTACTGCGCAGACTTGGACTCCAAGTTCTCTACTGCGCAGACTCGGGCTCCAAGTTGTCTACTGTGCAGACTCGGGCTCCAAGTTGTCTACTGCGCAGACTCGGGCTCCAAGTTGTCTACTGTGCAGACTCGGGCTCCAAGTTGTCTACTTTGCAGACTCGGGCTCCAAGTTGTCTACTGTGCAGACTCGGGCTCCAAGTTGTCTACTGTGCAGACTCGGGCTCCAAGTTGTCTACTGTGCAGACTCGGGCTCCAAGTTGTCTACTGTGCAGACTCGGGCTCCAAGTTGTCTACTGTGCAGACTCGGGCTCCAAGTTGTCTACTTTGCAGACTTGGACTCCAAGTTGTCTACTGCGCAGACTCGGGCTCCAAGTTGTCTACTGTGCAGACTCGGGCTCCAAGTTGTCTACTGTGCAGACTCGGGCTCCAAGTTCTCTACTGCGCAGACTCGGGCTTCAAGTTCTCTACTGCGCAGACTCGGGCTCCAAGTTGTCTACTGTGCAGACTCGGGCTCCAAGTTGTCTACTTTGCAGACTTGGACTCCAAGTTCTCTACTGCGCAGACTCGGGCTCCAAGTTGTCTACTGCGCAGACTCGGGCTCCAAGTTGTCTACTGTGCAGACTTGGACTCCAAGTTCTCTACTGCGCAGACTCGGGCTCCAAGTTCTCTACTGCGCAGACTCGGGCTCCAAGTTGTCTACTGTGCAGACTCGGGCTCCAAGTTGTCTACTGTGCAGACTCGGGCTCCAAGTTGTCTACTGTGCAGACTCGGGCTCCAAGTTGTCTACTTTGCAGACTTGGACTCCAAGTTGTCTACTGCGCAGACTCGGGCTCCAAGTTGTCTACTGTGCAGACTCGGGCTCCAAGTTCTCTACTGTGCAGACTCGGGCTCCAAGTTCTCTACTGCGCAGACTCGGGCTTCAAGTTCTCTACTGCGCAGACTCGGGCTTCAAGTTCTCTACTGCGCAGACTCGGGCTCCAAGTTCTCTACTGCGCAGACTCGGGCTTCAAGTTCACTACTGCGCAGACTCGGGCTCCAAGTTCTCTACTGCGCAGACTCGGGCTTCAAGTTCTCTACTGCGCAGACTCGGGCTCCAAGTTCTCTACTGCGCAGACTCGGGCTCCAAGTTCTCTACTGCGCAGACTCGGGCTTCAAGTTCTCTACTGCGCAGACTCGGGCTTCAAGTTCTCTACTGCGCAGACTCGGGCTCCAAGTTCTCTACTGCGCAGACTCGGGCTCCAAGTTCTCTACTGCGCAGACTCGGGCTTCAAGTTCTCTACTGCGCAGACTCGGGCTTCAAGTTCTCTACTGCGCAGACTCGGGCTTCAAGTTCTCTACTGCGCAGACTCGGGCTTCAAGTTCTCTACTGCGCAGACTCGGGCTCCAAGTTGTCTACTGTGCAGACTCGGGCTTCAAGTTCTCTACTGCGCAGACTCGGGCCTCAAGTTCTCTACTGCGTAGACTTGGGATTCAAGTTCTCTACTGGACAGGGGCAAGATGATGCCTGTGTGCATGTGATGCGGTCAAGACCTGCCTGGAACTACTTTAGCCATGTGTTTCCCTGAAAATATTTACACTCCTTAGAACATTCGTCAACCAATCAGATTCAAGCATTCAACAGCCCTGTAGTATAAAATCATTAAATGCACAGCTAGCTATGGATTATCACTTACAATCAGAATAAAAGCAGTTCCAAAGCAGTTCTTCAGTGTTCATGATGGCATCTTTCAGCTGTGAATCTACAGAAATGAGTTTAACTTCACTGACTAATACATAACACACCCATCCTGATGGCACACTGTCTCCTGGGGTTGTGTGTGTGTGTGTGTGTGTGTGTGTGTAGCACTGCTCATTACCCTCATTAGGGAGGAAATGAGGTAAGCAGCAACTTCCCCCGTGGGCTTTACAAATCATCCTGCCATTATATCCATGTGGAACTGCTCAAATCAGTACTCACACACATGACTACGCTCTCAAGATGCCTTATTAAGTCATAAATCTCTTGTTAGTCTCATTTTAATAGTTACGCGAATCACAACAATCATGTAAACCTGCCAGAGCAGATAAAAAGCTCATTTAAAGGGATAGTTCACCCTATAAAGATCATTGTGTCATTATTTGACCTGTAGGACTTTGATTTCTTCTCTGGACAACAGCTGAAGGTTTTAGTGAAATTATGATTCATACTGTCAAGCTCCAAATAGGCAACAAAATTTTTTTTTTTTAAAGTCCTATAAAACACATGCACTAAAAGTGTATGCTGTTTGTGATGAACAAAAAGTTGCTTTTGACAGTCGAGTCAGCATTATTTCTATAATACTGTTTCAAAGCAGCTTCACAGTAATAAACAGTGTTAATTTTGCAAAATTAATCAATCATCAGCTCTCATGAAGACAATAGAGTCATTATTCACATCAATTCAGTTAAAGTTTTGTTCTCATCTGATGTCAGTGCAGTTAAACGGTTAACAAGAAAATACTGTTTTAATGTGTTACTTGCCATTTCTTTGTAATCATTTGCAAAATGTACTAGTGAGTATTTCTGAGTGAAAATCACTTCTATACCCATTTTTTGTCAGTACATCTGGATTCATGCTGTGGCCTGAAGCGTAATGGATGTGAAAGGGGATGATAACAGCCAGAAAACACATCATGAACAGAACAGCGTCTGAGACGTCTGGTGACATTAAGGGTTAAAGGTATAAATAACTCCCTCCTCCACAGTCTCTTTTCTCTCTCAAACACACACACACACACACACACACACACACACGGCAGCGGTGACTCAGTTCTTTCTCATGTCACACAAGGCCTCTGTGTCATGGTTGTAAGATGGATGTGTCTATAGAGCTTCAGATGAACCTCTGCTGAACAAACGCAACCAGCCTAAACCCTGCCTGATACAACACCAATTCACTAACGATAGTGTGTGTGAGTGTGTGCACAGGTGTGTGTGTGTGTGTCCGTATTATATTGCCCTGCAAAGTGCCCCCCCCCCACACACACACACACGCACGCACATAATTGAAATAAATTATAATTTTTTTAATTAATTTGTATTATTTTTGTATTTTCCATTCTAACTAAAAACTGAAAACTTGTTATGCGCTTAGGTCGTTCATTTACACGACGACAGCGTTTTGGGCCTGAAAACACAAACTTTTGAAACCTTTTTACAAAGCGCAAGTTTTTTTGTAAACTACAAAAATTTGGAATTTGTGGAAACGGTGCTTGTCAGGAATGTTACGTTTTCAATCTATAGGCATGTAGTGTTTCTTTACAAAGTGACATCGCCATCTACTGTCCTGACAGCAGAATACAGCGAATTTATTCATTTCTGCGGATCTGTGTGAACGGGAATGGTTTTGAAAACGCTGTCATTTGTGTGCAAAAAATGCATTGAGTTTTTAGTGCATTGTTGTTGTGTAAACGTCCCGTTATTTAAAGCAACACACACACGTCACAGTCACACATGAACAAATGCAGTCAGTCTCTGGTGTCCTGCTGCTCGTATCATGTGTGTGTTTACGTGTGTAAAAGTGTATTCTGGGACTCATTAAGGCTGGCAGTGGCTGTTGTAGCAGTTTTAGTGTGCTGTCTGTCTGTCTGTCTGTCTGTTGTGGTGTTGCTTTATTTTTCCCTCCCCTCAACACCTGCAGCTGAAACCCGTCTCTCTCTCTCTCTCTCTGGAGAGAAGCTCTTGCGGTCGCTGGCGTTGGTCCCGCTGCACACAGTGAGGCGGCTCGCGTGAGACTCAACTCCCTCGAGCCGATGCTGCTTGTGTTTACGTGTGTGTGTGTGTGTGTGTGTATGTGTGTGTGTGTGTGTGTGTGAATTAGATGTTCAATCAGCCACCCTTGAAAACACACAATGGATAAAACCCAAACTTATTCATGCTTAAACCTCAATCTCTCATAACCCAGCTAACAAAAATATATACTAAGAAAGTTTTGCTATGGTTCACATTAAGTTATGAAAACATTATTTCTAAATGTTAAAAATGTCCATAATTTTAAATGTTTAAAAACTTTTTCTTTTTTTGGGGGTTATTTGAATGTTAATGGAACATTCCATTTTGTAACTTTGCAAATGATGTGAATGTTACTTTTGAATGTTCTCGGAATGTTCTGAAACAAGTAGCAACATTTAAAAAATGTCACATGAACCAACTAAAACATTTCAGAAAAAGCATTGCATAGGCCTTAATATATATATTAATTAACATACTAGGATTTTAGGCATGGTTTAATAATATGAATAGTAGTACATATGTGGCATTATTGTAATCTAAGCATTTAGATTTGGTATGTTCGTAGATTTTTTTTATTGTATTTTGTCTTAGTTTGTGTGTGTGTTTTTTGTTTCTACTGCTGTAAAATTTCACCATAATTAGGGATTCATAAACTAGTATTGTGTCGCATTATTTTTGTGCTAACATTATTAAAGACCATAAAACATTTTATTAAAATCACTGGAAGAACGTTTGCTGATAACTTTGAGAGAACCTTGCCAGAACGTTAGCTGAAGTTAAATTGTTTTCCACCTGTTTTTGACCGATCTATTGTTGGGTTTGACCAGAAACGCCCCGTTCGGCTCTCATGAAGACGAGATGGTCATATTGTTTTTGTGGCGTACTCTTCCCATTAAAGTCCTTCAGTGTTCTTCTGTTATATTTAATGTTTTCCATGTCACAGTAATCGTTCTGCACCTGCTGAATTGCGACCTGACGCTCAGCTGGAGTTTAAATGTGATTTCCAGCTGTCATCCAGTCTGTGTTTTTAACTTTCTTCATTTCGGTGTCATTACTCTGATTAAATACAGTGTGTTCTGATGCCAAGACACAGCTGGATCCAGTCCCTGCACGACTCCTGCACATCTGCACCAAACATACGAGGGTCCACACACACACACACACACACAAACCAACTCTAAGACTGAACACGCTGAAATATATGGACTCATGTTGATTTTGATTTTTCATTTTGATTAGTATGACTTTATATAAACATCTGTCTCTACATGAAGCTTCCATCTTATTTTTCTACCCTAAAATAATTTGGCTGTCATTTACATTTGCACCTAGAAAAATTGTCTGCCATGTTGAATCTTCTGAATAAGCTGGTAATTTATATAAACTCATCATAAGCCATTTGTCTGATTCCACCCATAGGTGGCGCTGAAAATACCAACCACATCTCTGCCTTTTCTGCAAGCATGTGTTTTCTAATGCTAATAAAACCTCTTCATCAGGAATATGACTCTTTTATTCATGCATTTCCATTGTTCTGGATCTTGTCAGTTGATCTTCTTTGGACCCTCATAAATCACAGGCTTGGTGTGTTACCAATATATATTTTACCGTATTTTTACCGTCCCCATCCATGAATCACCGCTGCTCCGGGCACCAGCTCTTTTTCCATTGCATGTCCTGATGGAAACAGAGAAAGAGTGTGTTTCTCATTAGTCCAGTGCCAAAGTGCAATCTCTCACACACACACACACACACACACACACACACACACACACACACACACACATGCGGTTGACCAACAGGGCCGGGCTGATTGAGTTACAGAAGTTTTTGTCAGTACGAGAGTGAAGTGAAGCTCAAGGGAGCCGCGTAAAACAGCATGAGCTGTGAGGATGATCTTATCACTAGTGCTTGTTTCTTGGCTTTGCCGTTGTCTTTCTCTGCTTCAGCATTTATATGATAGCAGATACACACACACACACACACACACACACATTAAAACACTCATACTGACAGCGCTGTGCATCTGGAAGTCATCATTCCAGCAGCTGTGTGCTTCTCTCAGGCTTTCAGCGCTGCGGCTTCGTTCCAAAACACAGTTAGACATCTACATAGACAGCACTTAAAGGCATCAAGATGCACTTCTGATGTAAAAATAAATAAATATACACTACCAGTCAAAAGTTTGGAATAATTAGGATTTGTTTAAGAAAAGAAGCCTCTTCTGCTCACCGAGGATGCATTTATTTGATCAAAAATACAGTAAAAATAGTGAAATATTATTACAATTTAAAACAGCTGTTTTCTATGTGAATATATTGTGAAATGTAATTTATTCCAGTGATCAAGGCTGAATTTTCAGCATCATTCAGTGTCACATCATCCTTCAGAAGTTAATAAGGGCCTAGCATTGAAGGTGCGATGGCTCCCATTGTATTCGTTGGCGAACCGCATGCGGGAAAGTAATGAAATTTGGCACACTGATAGAGAACACTCCCAACATTAACTACAGCAAATTTGGTGTCTCTAGATCAAACTCTCTAGCGCCACCACTTGTCCAAAGTTTCACTTATAATAACTTTTGAACCATAAGGGTTAGAAACCCTATTGAGCCAAGTCCTTGGCACAGAACGATTTGATTGCACCCTATGACGTCATTTTCCGTCATGAAACTTTTCCCGCCAAAATTTCCCGCCAAAAAAACTACTTTTTCAAACTCCACCTAGACGCTTTCTTCAGTTTTCATGAAAATCAAATCAGATCTTCAAATCAGATCAAGTCAAATCATCTTAATCATCTATCAAAAGCTTTTTGATGTTCTTGAATAACGTGCAAACAAATTCGAAGAAGAGCATGCCAAATTGGACACGAGGCTATATCTCCTCAACGCTTTAGAGTATTCTGACCAAAGTTGGTACATGTCATCAGAAGTATGACCTGAGGCTACATGCTGTGTACAGCACTTCCTACTGGTCTAGAGATAGCAAAAATGGCTATTTTTGCTTATAACTTCCAACTCTGCAAGAATTCAGGAATCTCAGGAGATGACTCCCATGAAATAAGTTGACCACATCAAAAGTTATGAGCATATGAATATTTGATTTCACCACTAGTTGGCGCTGTCTCGAAGTACAGAGTTTCGTAATGATATGCTAATGCGTTTAAAAAATACAGTATTTTGCTACAAAAATGATAAAACTGGCCTTGTTAGATTAAGTCGAATGATATCCAATTTTACCATTTTGGACATCAGCTTTTTTGCATTTTGTAACAAAATGCTGTATTTTTTTAACGCATTAGCATATTATTACGGTAAGGGTCGGTATGGGTCATCAGCGAGATGCCCTGAAGGAGCCTGAGAAGTTTTGAGACAGCGCCACCTAGTGGTAAAATTAAATAATCAATATTCATATGCTCATAACTTTTGATGTGGTCCACTTATTTTCATGGGAGTCATCTCCTGAGATTCCTAACATGATAGGTTTTGCCTTATGGTTTGTGCAACGTTGCGATCAGCGTTAAAACAACATTCGTGAATATCTTTGAAACTTTTAGACCAAAATTTTGATAGTAAGTGGCAAAAAAAAAAAAAATGCTTGGATCATTTTTAATGTAATCATCCATATATATGTCTATAACTCCTAAACGAAATGAGATATTTTTCAACAAATTTGACACTTATTTATGGGTACACTCTGAGGACACGCAAAAAGTGGTGGGATTGCGCCTGTTGGGGGCGCTATAACTGAACAAAATATTAAATTGCCACTGACTACAATAAAGTATATGAAATAAAATGCTATATTTTACTTCTTCATTGCTTCTTTGTGCTCTGCCTCTTAATGGCTGCTTGCAGCTATATTTCTATTTATGAATGTAACTGTTTGTTAAACATTAGTTTCTTTAGGCATATTGTTAGAATCACTTTTGCTGCTGTCATAGATTTATAAAATCAATAAATAACCATGCATTGCAGTGATTTCATGGCAGTTTTTAAAGTAACTGTGACTATATTCTCTCTTTGATTTTGTTCTTGTCTGTACTAATGTTTGTTCAACCCGTCTCCAACTGGATCTGGATCAGCTCCACTGTAAAATTAGAGCCAAACGCTCTTCAGGAATTATTTGTAGTTCATAAATTTGCACTGTTACGAGCTGTAAGTATATTATCATATCAAATAATTTTCACGCAAACATGAGTGCTGATGTTTATAGACGTACCACGTTTAGTTGTATATATTTCCAAGCATGAAAACAACACGCTTGAGTGTAAATCCACACACACACACACACACACACACACCCTCGTTCAGCTGTTGCCATGTCTCCAGAGAAGCTTTCATACGCTTTCTCTCACTCTCGGGGCCACAGCTATCCATAACCTCCACTGGGAGTCGGATTAAGGGTCCTTAAACAGGCTCTCCTGCTGCCTGGGGCCTCCTTAAGTGATTCTACACTGTGGGCATTGAGCTTTATCTGTGTGTGTGTGTGTGTGTGAGTATATCTACACCTACCTCAAACATGCAAACTGCTGCATCAGGAGTTCAGCCAAAAATCATTCTATCATCATTTACTCACTCTCATGATGTTTCAAACCTGTATGACTTTCAATGTTCTCAGTGTTGGGGAAGCTACTCTGAAGCTGTAGTTTGACAAGCTACTCGTAAGTTAAAGTAGTAAAGACGCAGTCAATCTACCCTTCTGAAAAAGTAGTTAGCTACACTATTATCAAAAGTTACTATCAAAAACATAGCTACCCAGTAAGCAGTTTTACATTCAAAAGATGTCTAATAGCCGTCCAAACACAGCCCTGATGTCTAGACTAAAAAAAAAGGCAAAATCTGGGCTGTCAGTGAAAATGTAATAGTTGTCTAACCATTGCCCAAGAATAGACTAGTCAAAGAAAGGAAACAAACACCTTAATCACTGTTGACTTTGCTTACATGATCATTTATTTTGGCAAAAACGACATGTAACCAAATTCAAGGTTATTTTGGCTAGAAGTGGATTACTCATAGCCAGACTATATCAGATCTATAGTTAACCGAGACAGTGATATGACGTGCTTCGCTCTGAAACCCTCCACAACCTATTTAATTAGATCACAGCCTTTGCCGTAAGCGCACTAATCTATATTGTTTTCTTTTCGATTGACAGAATGCTTTGCCTAAGCAATGATGCAAAACACAAAGTTAGTGATCTTTTAGGTTCATTATAAAACTGTGGCAGATTAAACTATGACAGGTCATCGTAAAATCAGAAATAGACATTTGATATAGAGAGCAATAAAGCATGACATTTAATCAATTTAAAAAGGCTATTATTCACCTGTATGCGCTTGAAGACTTCGACGCAGACAGTGTTTTTAATCTTTGACTTGCATAAATTACATACAAAAGTGTAACTTTACTAGTCAATTAATGTGAAATATCTACTGTGCGTCCTTCAAATAATCATCAGAAGACTGAATACAGCAAACAAATTAAATTGACTTTTTTGCTCATGGAAGAAAGAATAAATAGTGACAGAATGTCCTCCTTTGCTAAAGATCTTCAGAGAACTCTTGACAATGAAAGCAGCTTCATTTATTCAAGTTCCCCTGTGCTCAAAGTCTCTTTTTTCTCTCACATGTTTTCCCCTGCAGGTCATCAGATTGGCAGAACAGAGACAGAAAGTTTTGAATGAAGACGAAGGAGGAGGAGAGTAAAACCGAAGCCTCGTTGCACCCGTGCCATAGCCAGAGGAGTGAAATAAAACGCTTATTAATTGGTAATCTGAACATGCTGCTTTGGCTCAAACTCACATTACGGTTTAATCCAGATTCATATATTACACAGAGCCGATCGCTCAACGCCTCACATCCACATCTAGAGTTACAGACACACAACTGCATGAGAGCTGCACACACACACACACACACACACACACACACACACACACACACACACACACACACACACACACACACACACACACACACACTTTAAAGGGGTGGTTGATTATGACGTTTTTAACTTTAGTGAGTGTGTAATGTTGCTGTTTGATCATAAACAACATCTGCAAAGTTACGACGCTCAAAGTTCAATGCAAAGAGAGATATTTTCTTTTATCGCTTTTTAAACGGCTGGTAGGGACTACAACGAGCTTCTTCCCGAGTAAGTGACATCACTAACCCTAAAATTTACATAAACCCCGCCCCCGAGAACACACAACAAAGGGGGCGGGGCCATGTTGGGCTGCTTTAGAGAAGAGGAAGAGTTGTTGTAGTCGAGTGTTGTTGTCATGCCGTCATTTTACGCCGGACTGCTTCACAAACGAGGGTCAATTCAACACAAAAGATGAACATGACGGCACATGCTAGTGGATGAGTTGAATCAACTCCACAGCAACTACATCAATTTATCCACTAACCATTCAGAAACGTCTAAAAGTTGTAACTTCTTCCTGAGTCTCTCCATCAGTGTCGACTCCGGTTTGAACAATGTAAGGCTGAACACTTTCCTCATTTTGGCTGCGTGAGATTCTCCAGCTTTGTTGTTGTTGAGCTGTTAAAGCTCCGCCCTCTTCTGGAGCAGCAGCTCATTTGCATTTAAAGGGACACACACAAAAACGGCGTGTTTTTGTTCAAATTTGACAAGCTATAATAAATGATCTGTGGGGGATTTTGAGCTGAAACTTCACATTCTGGAGACACCAGAGACTGATATTACATCTTGAAAAAGAGGCGTTATAGGTCCACTTCAACATTCTTAGTTTTTCAGTTTTAGTGATTTTTTTGAGTGAACAATCCCTTTAACTATCCTGCAAAATGACAATTTAGGTTGTGTGAGGCAAATCTCTCTGGATTTTATAAAGATGAGTTTTGCCAATAAAGCATCATGTCTGTTTATGTTTTGTAGAAGTATGCAGCTTGTGACTCGGCTCATCATGAGACATACGTGCACCTCAAGAGCACATTCATCTGACAAGCCTTCAGCACAGCTGGCTTTTGTCACAAAATCAATTGAGAGCGGTTCCTCATTGTCCAGCGCTTAAAGCCGGTCATCATGTGACCTGCTCGGCATGCTGGGAGACGATTGCTGTGCTCCGCATGATTGGATGAAGTGCTTCATTGTCCGTCTGCACAACCCTTGGCATTCACACCGACCGGAGCATATTTAATTGTAAAAGTGAAAACACACATACTCTTTTTGTTTTGTTTTTGTGCTCTACTAGAGCAGGTTTTCCTGCTTGAATGTTGATTATTTTCCTCATATTCTCCATTGTTGCAGCTCCTCTCTTCACAGTCTGTCAGTAACGCTCTGTTTAGTTCCTGTCTCTATGAAGCCCCGCCTTCTGAAAAGCACAATGTGCTCTGATTGGTTGGCTGGAGCAGTGTGTTGTGATTGGTGTTTGCTCCTGTTCCTCCTGGTTCAGATCAGCATCTACCTCTGTCTCTCACTGAAGACTGAATGTGTCTTTATTCAGATAACCTCGGGGGCGTGGCCTTGCACTTGATTGACAGCTGATTAATCACTGCAGATGGGACAGGATCAAGCCTCTGACCCCGGGTGGCCATGAGGGTCAAAGGTCAAGCAGCCTGCTCTATTTGCATTTGTGATTGTTTAAAGACAAAAGCAATTAAAGCGCATTGATAAAAATGTCACAGTGGCTACTCGTACATTTCTGCAGCATGCAGTGCATATGTTTAGTATTATTTATATGCTATTATATTTATTCAAATTTTCAATTAGCTTTCATTTTTTTATGGCTTTTTATTTACTTTTTTAAAAAAATATTCATTTTTATATTTCATTTTTTTTTTTTCAGTTTTAGTTTTAGTAATTTTAGTACTTCAACTTTATTTTCTAATTTCCGTTTTTTGTTTGTTTTTCATTTAATATTTATATTTTATTTTAGTTAATCTATATTTTAATTTACTAAAACAGTATTAGTTTTAGTTAAGATCAACACTGGTTGTAGAAGTACTGTATCCCACAATGCAATGTGCTCATCTTGATTATTTGTTCGTTAAAACTCATTAAACCTCAAATTATTTTTAGAAAATGGAATTAAAATGCAAATTTTTATTTTATGTTATTTAATGTTTAATGCTAATGTTTAGTGTTATTTTAGTATATGTTATTTTTAAATATTTTGAATTAGATTTTATTTTTATAATTTTGTTTTTATTTTAATTTCAGTTAAAAATTTAGCAATTTTGTTGTGAGTTTTTGTCATTTTTATTAATATATTTTATTAATATATTTTTATTATTAATTAAAACAAGAAATACAAAAATAAGAAATGGTGCCTTGGCAATTAGCTAAAATAAAATGTAAGTTTTTGTAATATTTTATTATTATTTTTATTTTTAGTTAATATAATCATAACCCTGCTGACAATGTAGCATACTTCTGTTTGAAGTGTGTATTGTTTCAGAAGGTAGGCAGTATGCAGCACATCTAGTGTGTAGTATGCAGAAAGCAGTTCTCTAATAATCCATTTCAAACATCACCAGGGGTCAAAGGTCAGAAATGACAAGTTTTCTGTTGACAAGAACATCAGCCTAATTTCATAACCCACAATTCTCCTCTTGTGCCCTTTGAATTGTGTTTATTTGAAACCTCAAGGTGAAGCTGGTTACTGTGAAACTCAAACAGGTGAAGAGTTCAAAGAAAAGCTCTTGACTGTTGTACACGTGTGTGTGTGTGTGTGTGTGTGTGTCGCAGGAAAACAGCTGCTCAAACCGCAGGACAGCGCGAGGACAAACACCTGTGGGTGTCAGAGACGCATCATCCTTCTCTGATCAAACACCTGCAAGCTTCCACACAACTGCAGAAGTACGCTGTTCAGTCCATAACTCAGATGCTCTGAGATCAGCTTTTGTTCACACATTTCTGGAATTGAATCTATCCTGCAGCTTTTTAAGTTTTGTATTGTTCTAGTGTATTCATGTGTTTTGTAAAGAAGGCATTCATATTGCATGTTGCAATGCATTATATACAGTATATTTTCAAATGTAACCAAAGTTAACATGCATTATAATATTCACAGATTCCTTGTTACATCTCAAATTGGTTGTTTGTCATGTGAATGCATTAAAACAAATGACAAACAACCAATTTCAGATGTTATTTTTTGAACAGCATGTGCATTACAAGGCCAAAATAATGCATTCAAATATAATGCATTAAAACTCATGATAACACTTTACTTGAAGTCTTTATGTGTAATGCATTATGAAAGTATTTGAATGCATTATATTTTTTGAACAGCATGTGCATTACAAGGCCAAAATAATGCATTCAAATATAATGCATTAAAACTCATGATAACACTTTACTTGAAGTCTTTATGTGTAATGCATTATGAAAGTATTTGAATGCATTATATTTTTTGAACAGCATGTGCATTACAAGGCCAAAATAATGCATTCAAATACTTTCATAATGCATTATACATAAAGTCTTCAAGTAAAGTGTTTTTACAAGCAGGTTTCCTGAAAGATCTCTGATATTGATTAGATAAACATGCTTCAGCTTTATGAGATGATTGTGATCAACAGATGGCAAATGTTTGTGGGAAAACAGCAGTGTTGGGTAAGTAATTCATTACGGTCACACTTTAGTTTAGGGACTTTTGCCTCAAAAAACTCCTAATTACTGCTTACTTATAGTAAAGTAGAGGTGAAGTTTAGGTATTGGGTAGGATTAAAGGATGTACACTTTAAAAAATGCTGGGTTAAAAACAACCCAAGTTGGGTTGAAAATGGACAAACCCAGCAGTTGGGTTAAATGTTTGCCAAACTGGCTGGGTAGTTTTATTTACCTCAACTATTGTTTAAAAAATACTGTATTTCTTGCTTGAAATTAACCTAAAATATGTTGGAAATTAATGTTTAATAAACAATAATCAAACAATATTGCTTATTAATAAATGTTCACCTTTTGATTATTATTGTTGCCAGTAATTATGTCTGATTTTTAATTAACAACATATTTTGGAATTATTTTTAAGCCATATAGTCATTTTTAAACAATAGTTGAGTTAAATAAAACTACCCAACACGTTGAACAAACATTTAACCCAACCGCTGGATTAAAACAACCCAATCACTGTGTTTGTGCATTTTCAACCCAACTTGGGTTGTTTTTAACTCTGCATTTTTTAGAGTGTCATGCAGAATAAAGCATTAATTTGTGCTTTATAAATACTAATAAACAGCCAATATACTAGTAATATGCAAGTTAATAGTGAGATTTGTACTCTAAACTAAAGTGTGACCTTAATTACTTGCTACTAATTACATCTTCAACAGTGTAATTAGGTTACTGTGCTAAATTCTCTCTCTAAGGAGTATTACATTACTTATTACTTTCTAAATCTCATATCATAGACATGAATCTGCTCTTATTATTCTTTCAAATAAATAGTAAAAAATGACATAAATTATTTTTTGAACTGACCAAAGGGAGAAGGTTACATTAAAAGCTTACATTTAAACACCAGACGTTACATTTTGATGTTAAATAGACTGTTTTATATAGAATTGTTCTAAAGTCTATAATAGTAGAGTGTAATAATTACAGAAACATTAAGAGTAATTTTTCAAGGGAGATGTATTCAATTACAGTAATTACTAGTAATGCATTACTGGAAAGTAAGTGCAAATAAACTATGCAACACAACATTTTGATTTCATATGCTTAAAACAAGCACCTCGAACTCCAATATAACTATCAAAAAAATATATTCTAAGAACAGTTTAAGTTATTAAATCATCCAGTTTTTTAAATGTTTTCTTGATTATATGAATGTTAAGGGAACATTCCATTTTAAACATTATGAGAATGTTACTTTTGAATGTTCTCTGAACATTCCGAAACAAGTTGTAACATTTAAAAAATCCAACTGGACGAACATCCAGCTGAAACATTTGTAATGTTTCAGAACGTCAGACTCTTCCTCCCACGTTAGAGCTCTGATGTATCTCTTTATGTGTTCTGAACGTGTCACGTATCACGGGTGAGCTCCTGAGGAACCCGCATGATCTCCAACAGCTTTAGAGCCGTAACTCACGGCCAGAGGCTCGTATGTCAACACGTATTATCAAGTGATTCTGTGGACAGATCAATTACTGCAGCGCTGAAGCAGCTAATATCCCAGCAGCCCGAGGGTTTCACGGCCTATCTGTAATTAAACCTTATCGCGCCGGACGGGGAAGGATCACACTTGGCCATTTGAAACGTCTCGGGGCGAGCGTCGTCCTGAACCTTCTGCAGAAAGACTTCATTAACACAAGCGGCTCCGGAACACCTCGGGTGTGTTTAGTGGAGCGCGGGTTACAGAGTTTCTTGCTTTTTAAAATAAGAGTCTGTAAAGCATCAATCTCGCTTCTGCCTCTTGGCGTCCGCTGAGGTAAACACTCATTTCTGTCTTTTCTTTGGCTGTTGAGCAAGTCCAAATGTTTGAGATTAGAAGCAATTATTACAAAATAATGTCATGAGAGTGTAGATGAACTCAAAACATCTGTGATGGACACTGTTCGATAAATGAAGTTTGCAGTGTGTGTGTGTGAGTCTTTGAGAGAGAGAGTGTGTGTGTGTGTGAGTGAGAGTGTACCTATCTGGTCTTGTCTACCTATCTCACAGGCGACCATGGTGCCGTAACACATTCACCGACAGGGGACATTCACCTGTTGGTCATGCTTTAAATCATGTTAAAATCAAGTAAATTAAAAAAAAAAAACATTTGGCCAAGTGGGGACCTACAGGTGTGTGTGTGTGTGTTTAAGCCCATACTCACACTGTTAGACATTTCTGTAATTTCTACAGTTATTTACCATATATCACCCAGTATTATACTGCTAATTCTCTTTACAGTAAATAACTGTGATTCCCTTTGCATCATGGGAATTTTCTGTGACGTTACACACTACATACAGCGATTTACTGTATTTTTTAAATTCGCAGTATACTACTGTATTTGCTGTAACGGATCCTCTGGCTCCATTTTTTTATTTTCCTCTTTCTGTACATTTGGTTTGACATTATTTGCCTTACACCACGTGTCTACAACGATAATAGCCCGTGGCTGTCTTTATTGGACACACTGAAGCTACCGGACCTTTACAAAATGCAAACCTGTTTGTCCCTTGTGTCAGAAATAGCGCGAGCGCTTGGACTCGAACCCGGAGTACAGTACATATAACGGGGCATCAGTAACGTTATACTGTCTGGGATTTATCGTGTCGCGCCGGAGCATTCAGTGCAAACAACAGTGATTGTAATGGGTTCTGTCTTTTGTTGAATCGCGTCGTTTGCGTCCGGGTAGAGACGGAACCAGCGCGGCAGCGCCACAGTCTGCGGCCGGTGTACTGATGCACCCTGTGAAGACTTATCCCCGAGAGAGAGAGAGACCAGCAAACAAGGTAAAAAAAAAAAAATCTTTACCACGGTAAACTGCGTTAACGTTTCATTTGACAAAAGATTTTGCTAGATTAAGGAATTTAATATTTACTACAATTTATGTATGCGTGTTTTAAAGGTCTCAACTGCAACAAAGCGCCGGTGACTGCTAAGATTTCTGAGGTAAGCTGTACTTGAAATCATATTGTTACTTAAGTTAAATGACTTAACAAAAGCAATGTTTTCTGCCTATATTATTGTAATACTGGTTTAAAAGCGCGCCACAGCGACATTTTACGGGCCATAAAGTTCATTGTCATCGTCAGTAGTGTATAGCTGAAGCACAGCTAATGCATCAGTCACTAGCATTGTTGAATTAGCAATATGTGAAGCAAGCAGTGGATTCACTGGTGCAGATAGGTAGCATTATAAATCTGCTAACTTTTTTATCAAACAAGTGACTTACATAATTTCAAACATTTTATTTATTATATAGCAAATGAACCAATCACCATTTTCTATGTTCAGTCTCACCAGATTACATTTATCCAGGTAAGCACTGCATTAAAACTCTCACTAAATCAAATTTAGCATTATAAACAACTTTAGTTTATACTTTTGAATTATTTGATCTTTTATTAGGCCGAAGACTCTACCATTGCAGTCCCAACTGACCAGGAAGGTCCTAATATCAACGCACAGGTGGGTTAACTACTGTAGGGAGGAGAAAAATCATCACATAATGATTTCTTGCATGCGTCTTACTGTGTATTTATCTCCCCCTTCCCTCCAGACAGGCTGAAATTGGCTAAATCATCGATTATAATCTTTCTCTCTACGGATCTCAGTATTTTTGGACAGAATTTAGGATATGTAAGTATTAATTTAATCTGGCATAATTTAATTTACAGTTCAGCTAAAATTTTTGAATATGCTATTGACAAAAATATGTTACTTAAATATATATATAAATATTCTTAAAGGGTTAGTTCACCCAAAAATGAAAATAATGTCATTAATTACTCATCCTCATGTCGTTCCATACCCGTAAGACCTTCGTTCGAACATTTCCTCTCTCAAGATCCATTAATGTACTAAAAACATATTTAAATCAGTTCATGTGAGTACAGTAGCTCAATATTAATATTATAAAGCCACAAGAATATTTTTGGTGCGACTTATATAGTGATGGCCGATTTCAACCGGCTGAAATCTTGTGACTTTGGTGCTTCGAACCGCTGATTCGACACAAAAGATTCATAACGCACCGAAGCTTCCTGAAGCAGTGTTTTGAAATCGGCCATCACTATATAAGTCTTTATTTTGTTTTTTTGGCGCACCAAAAATATTCTCGTCACTTTATAATATTAATATTGAACCACTGTACTCACATGAACTGATTTAAATATGGTTTTAGTACATTAATGGATCTTGAGAGAGGAAATGTCATTGCTCAGGCCTCACTGAGCCATCGGATTTCATCAAAAATATCTTAATTTGTGTTCTGAAGATGAACGAAGGTCTTACACGTGTGGAACGGCATGAGGGTAAGTAATAAATGACAGAATTTTCATTTTTGGGTGAACTAACCCTTTAAGTTATAGTAAAAAAAAAAAGATTTAAAAACGGAGGTTAAAAATAATTAGACACTAATATGGAATTCTCTCCTTTCTCTCTCTCTCATGTTTTTATATAGTGTTAGAGCCTGGATCTCCTTTGAGGAACTGAGTACATTTGTTTTCGTGGACAGACCAGGAAACATTCTGATGTTGTCAGTCAAGTTCTGAACTGGAACCAATCTTTGGAGAAGTTCGTTTATTTCCAAAGGTGGACAAAAACAGTGTGTTGTCTTTTTTTTTCAATTTAGAGGAGAACATTGATAATAAGAAGATAACAGTCTTCTTTCAAAAACATTAAGACACTTAAATACTTTTGGCCAACAGTGTACATTAATCAAATTTTGGAAATAGTGAAATGATTTTGAAAGTGGGGTTATGTGTCATGTTACCTAATGAGATTGAGAAAAGAACTGTTTTGTCCTGTGTTGGACATTTCATTTTTGACTGCTTAAAAATGTATTTATATTTTGCAGTTTCATGAATGTAATTTTTGATATTTAATTATAATATTTTTTTGACAATAAGCTAAACAACCATTGACTTTACATCATTTTATGTTTTTTAACATAATGCATGTAGTGAAGGACAACACATGTGTTAATTTAACACATTTACACATCTTTGTGCTAACCTTTTTGAAACATTTATTTTGTTACAAACAATAACAGCTTAATGAGTTAAAATTAACACAAAAAATGTTGTCCCTAAACTCTCCCATTAATGTGTAAAAAAAAAATCATTTTTAACACATCCTTTCCAGCATTGGCAGACTGTTTATTTTGTGACATATGCAATGTTCTAAATAAAAAATAAAATGATATTTTGGAATAATTTTGTGTGAATTGTATCTCAGTATTACTTAATTAAATTAATTCTATAATTCTATATAAAAATTATGAAATCTATATTTAGGACAAATTATTACAGTAGTGTACTGATTACCTGGGTATTTTACAGTAATTGCACCGCATTACATAATTACAGTATCAAGTAGTTACTGTAAAACTGAAATACGGTTATAGTACTGTAAATCTTAATTACAGTAACTTACTGGCAACAGTGTTGCCAGTAAGTTACTGTAAAAACCCCTTGAAATGTCTAACAGTGCAGCAGCACCCCTGTAGGCTGGAGCAGGAACTGTAATGGCCCATTACAGTATTTCACAATTGCTAAAACACTAAACCCCATTCTCTGAACCCAGTGCTCAGTGGCCTAAACCCATTTGTCGAATCAGTCACTTTGTAGGCAAAACCTTAAACAAGTTCAGGTAGTTCAGACACTGTTTGCAAATCTCATCCACTCATTTTGAACACATTCTTACTCACTAAAACACATTCTGCACTGTGTTGCAAAATGGTAAATACATGTGGCAAAAGTTAAACACAACTACAACACAGTTGTCATCCTTTAAACACAATGACTCAAAATTATTCACACTTATTTCTAATGAAGTGATCAAATCAACTGTATAAATATAGGTCAGTTCAGAGTGCACAGGTGACAGTGCTGAATGATGATACCAACAATAGAGGGAAACAATCTGAAAAGAGGAGGAAGAGTATGTGTAAGAGGATGATGAGGAGAAAGAGCAAGGGGTGTGGAGACAAGGCTGTCGAGGCTGGATCCGGCTCAGGTTTTTCCCTTTGCCTGGCGAGAGACGACATTGCCTGTGATGTGGAAAATGTCCTCAACAATATTCAATAATATTCAACAATATTATTGATCTGACAGTACTGACATTATAGGATGAGAACTGAACTAAGCTAGCCTAGATGATGACATACTATACTATATTAAACTATACTATACTATACTATGCTATGCTAGACTATACTATACTATACTATACTATACTATATTAAACTATACTATACTATACTATACTATGCTAGACTAGACTAGACTAGACTAGACTAGACTAGACTATACTATACTAGACTAGACTAGACTAGACTATTCTATGCTATGCTATGCTATGCTATGCTAGACTAGACTATACTATACTATACTATACTATGCTATGCTATGCTATGCTAGACTATACTATACTATACTATACTATACTATACTATATTAAACTATACTATACTATATTATACTATACTATACTATACTATACTATGCTATGCTAGACTATACTATACTATACTAGACTAGACTAGACTATACTATACTATACTATACTAGACTAGACTAGACTAGACTAGACTATACTATACTATACTATACTATACTATACTATACTATACTATATTAAACTATACTAGACTATGCTATGCTATGCTATGCTATGCTATGCTAGACTATACTATACTATACTATACTATACTATACTATACTAGACTAGACTAGACTATACTATACTATACTATACTATACTATACTATGCTATGCTATGCTAGACTAGACTATACTATACTATACTATACTATACTATATTAAACTATACTATACTATACTATGCTATGCTAGACTATACTATACTATACTATACTATACTATACTATACTATACTATACTATACTATACTATACCAGACTTTCAGTCATTTGCATTTAGACTGCTGTATGTTTGCAGTATGTAAGTACTGTATATACAGACATTCAATACTATATAATATTGAATATAATACTGTACTTGCAGTACATACAGTATACTTTAAATTCACATTACTTGTGATTTGTGTTTAATGTAAAATGAGTGATGGTTTCAAGAAATGTGTTTTAGCAATTGTGAAATACTGTAACACGACGTTCAAAGAAAATTTTGTATGTCATTTTTGTTTCTCCTCTTGGCCACTGTAGAGGGACAGTACTAATATAGATGTGTTTGTGTGCGTGTGTGAGTGTTTGAGAGAGTGTGTGAGAGAGAGTGAGTGTGTGTGTGTGTGTGTGTGTGAGTTTGTTTATATTATATTGTGGGGACCAAATGTCCCCACGATGTAATATAAACCTAAGTTCACCTACATCTTGGGGACCAGCCACCGGTCCCCACAATGTAAATTAATTAATAAAAATACTAAATGATGTTTTTGTGAGGAAATAAAGGTGTGCACAGTTTCCTGTGATGGTTAGGTTTAGGGTTAGGGGTAGGGTAGGGGGATAAAAAGTATGGTTTGTACAGTATAAAATGCATTGCGGCCTATGGAAAGTCCCAACAATTCACAAAACCAAACATGTGTGTGTGTGTGTGTGTGTGTGCATGTTTTTGTGATATCAGGACACAAATGTGTATAATGACATGGGTATGACATAAGTATTACAAGAAGAGGTGACTTATGAGGACATTACTCCATGTCTCCGCTTTTCAAAAGGCTTATAAATCACACAGAATGAGTTTTTGTGAGAAAGTAAAAGTGTGCACAGTTTCCTGTGATGGTTAGGTTTAGGGGTAGTGTAGGGGGAGAGAAAATACAGTTTGTACAGTATAAAAACCATTACGCCAATGAAATGACCCCACAATTCACAAAAACAAACGTGTGTGAGTGTGTGTAAATGTGGCAGGTTTGGGGTTTCACACTCCAGCAAACAATTACAGTCGTCCACAATCGTTCATCTGAAGCTTGACGGAAACGAGCCGCTGTTTGATTCTCAGCAGTGGAAATCTGACACCGCGACTGAGTCATGAGCGAGAGTCACAGCTTATTAAACACAAACATTAGGGGTCAAATGTAAAAAACTATCTACTGTCTCTGAGGTTTTGAAGTCCTCTGAAGAAAAGGAAAACATCCTTCTCTGGCGCTTTGATGCGGTCGAACGACAATGAGAAGCGACCGTGGAAGCAATTAGTCTGTCAGAGACGCTTCGACTGTAATTAAAGGCAAATGTCTAATTTCCTTTGTTTTGTTTCTCATCAGACATAGAGTCTGACGAGAAAAAACACCCAATAAATGACCTTTGAAAACAGCATCAGATGACCTCTTCAATCTCGAACGAAGCTCAACTGTTTTACGCACTGGTCAGTATTCTCTGCGCGAGCTTCAGCGTCGGGTCAGGAGTAATGAGAGCCTGTCAGCGGCCGTCACAGGGTCTGTGGATGATGAACTGCACCGCAGGCCTGTGAGGGGTAAAATCTTCCAGAGCTCATCATAATTACAGCCTGAGCTCTGGTTCCTCAGCCGAGGCTAATCTAGGTCACAGATCATTCATGTCCCTGCAGTGTACATGATGTGCGAGTACTGACGATGATGAACATAACAGACCGGAACCCTCCGTAGATCTGGCTTCAGGTTTCACACTGTAGTGAGGATGAATTTTTAACAGTTAAATCATCTCTGCAACATTTAGAAAAACATTTAGAAACACTGTTAACATCAGGGCCATGACCCACAAAGCTGACCATACTAGTTTTTGGGGTGTGATCCACATGTTGGCGATTCAGCATGTTGAATGGGTCACTCTGATTGGCTGTTCAGTTTAATGAAGGAGTCTGGGCACGAGAATAAAATTTAAAGCGATGAAAGCGAGCAAAGAAGTCAAGAAGGCTGCCGCCTGGAATGAAGAAAGTGATCAGCTTGATTGATAATCAAAATGGTAATCAAGCTCTGCTTTGTTATTGATCTGCAGTCCTAGTTTCAGTTTCGTCTATAGTCTTTTTTGCAGTGAGTTCAAGCACAGTTTTTTGTCCGAGAAGCAGACGACATGAAGCGAAAACACAGTCGGCTTTGTCGACACTAGTTCTTTGACGTCAGCTTGAAATCACAGCCTTTAGTGAACTACATTAGTTAACATAGAATGCTTCTAGATCATTTATTAAACTTGAATGTTGATCTTCTCCACCATTGACAGAGTTTTCTGGCAATATGTGTTTTCACTGTTATATGGTAGGGGGCGCTATTATGCATCTTCTGAAAATATACAGAATCTCCCGATCAAAACACGGGCCAAAAGAAGAAGAAGCAGAAACAAGCACTAAAAGACTACATGTTTTTTGGGGGGCTTTTTTTCAAAATGTTGCTTTTTTGTGAAATTACGCACATTCATGTGATGATAAAGTATATATATTGCATGTTCATACAAAAAAAAAAATTGTGAAAAATATCTAAAAATGCTGGCAGTGAAAGAGTTAACATTTACCAATACTGTACATTTTTAAAGGAAAAGTTGCACTGTGAAAATTTAAATTTAAATGAAAATTCAACCTGAACAAAGCAGTGAACAGTTGTATATCAACTAACATTAAAGGATTAGTTCACTTTCAGATTAAAATTTCTTGATAATTTGTTCACCCCCATGTCATGCAAGATGTTCATGTCTTTCTTTCTTCAGTTGAAAAGAAATTTCTCCACTTCAATGGAGCCCAATGGTTGAAGGTCAAAATTACAGTTTACAGCGATCCCAGATGAGAAATAAGGGTCTTATCTAGAGAAACCATCGATCATTTTCTAGAAAAATTAAACATTTTATACATTTTAACCATAAATGCTCAGCTTGAACTAGCTCTCTTCTTCTTCTTCTTCTCTATTGGATTTCCAGCAGTGTAGACACTGCTAAGTGTATTACTGCCCTCCTCAGGTCAAAGTTTGAACTAAATTGTCATATTCAATATGCTAGTGCAAGTATATAACAGTTAGTTCAAACTTTGACCTGTGGAGGGCAGTAATACACTTAAAAATCTAATAGAGAAGAAGAAGAAGAGAGCTAGTTCAAGATGAGCATTTATTGTTAAAACTTACATAATTTTATTTTATTTTTTAGAAAATGTCCGATGGTTTCTCTAGATGAGACTCTTTTTCCTCGTCTGGGATCATGTAGAGCTCTTTGAAGCTGCACTGAAACTGACATTTGGACCTTCAACCCGTTGAACCCCAGTGAAGTCCACTATATGGAGAATAATCCTGGAATGTATTCCTCAAAAACCTTCATTTCTTTTCCACTGAAGAAAGACAGACATGAACAACTTGGATGACATGGGAAAATTTTAATTTGAAAGTGAACTAATCCTTTAATAGCAAACTAATACTAATGCGTTTTTCCACAATACATATTGTTTTTAAAAGCAGCTTCACGGAAAATGCATGTTTTGATGTTTAAAAATATAAATTGCTCAGTGTAAGTTCATGTTAACAAATGCAACAACGAAATATAGCTGCGAGCAGCAAATATCGGGGTTCAAGCACTTTAAGGCCTTTAAGCACATGCGTAAAAAAGTATTATGTTTTACAGTTTTTTCCAATTGCTAACACACAATTTTTCAAACTAGTCTGGTTTTATCAAAACACTTAACACAATTCACAAAACCACACACCCAAACTGCAAAATACCTCATATATCCTGCAAAATGAAGCACTGCAACCGAAACTACACAGAGCATTAATCAAAATCAAACTTTTGCATGAAATGGCACACACTTCATTCATATTACCAGATTTTTGCCTAACCACCTACACACTGTTGGGCATAATGAAAAGCACCCCCATCTTTAGTATGCTTTGCCATAATACTAAAATATGTATCAGATTGTTCACATGCACAGAAATATTTGCAGATACACACACATGCTGTTGCAACATTTTTATTTTTTTTCCTTCACTACAGTAAACAAGTCAGTACAACATAAGCACAGCAGATATATTTACATGGGACTGAACAAAAATATTCTTACAAAAAAAGTAAACTGAAAAAGAAAATTTCTGAAAAAAAAAATATATTACAGTAAAAAAAAACAAAAAAAAAAAAAAGGCAAGAAAAATAATTAGGCAGCATCTTGTGTCTGGCCACAACGCCTCGTCAACATCACAGGCAATATCTTCCCTTGCCAGACATCGAGGGAAGAAGCGCCTTGAGTGCCTTATCCATCCCTGAATTGCACCCACATCAATCTCATCACATGCCTCTTCCATGGCCTGCACAAGAGGCATGCGCACAAAGGGCTGCCGGTCGTATACCTTCCACCGCCATGCCGAAAAGAATTCTTCTATGGGGTTCAGAAATGGTGAGTATGGTGGGAGGTATTGCACGAGAAATGTTGGGTGGTCAGCAAACCAGTTTTGGACTGGGGCTGCACGATGAAAGCTCACGTTGTCCCATACTACAACGTACCGGTTTCTTTGATGGTCTGCATCATTCATACGCTCTGGTGGTATGAGAATGTTGTGAAGTCTGTCCAGAAATGTGAGAATATGGGCTGTGTTGTATGGTCCAAGTTTGGCATGACGGTGGAGGACACCATGCATATTGGAGATGGCAGCGCACATTGTGATGTTCCCACCACGTTGGCCAGGAACATCAATAATGGCTCTGTGGCCAATGAGGTTTCTCCCTCTTCTTCTGGTCTTTGCTAGGTTGAACCCAGCCTCATCTATAAAGATGAACTCATGTGGGATTGCATGAGCATCCATTTCCACTACTCCCTGAAAACAAAGAACAAAAATCACTCAATATGGTGTTATCCAGTACACTGGGAAACAATGTTGTGTGTAGTGTACTGCAGTCAATATAGTACTTACATCCACATATGCTCGTCTGAACTCTTTGTTTCTTTGAGAGTTTCTCTCAAACGGCACCTTATAAAGTTGTTTCATTCTGATTTGGTTTCGCTTGAGAATGCGAGCCAATGTGGACAGACTAACTCGTTGAATGTTGTTGAATAAGGTGTTGTCTTGGATGATGTGGCTTTGAATTTCTCGTAATCTGATTTCATTATTTTCCAAAACCAAGTTTACAATGGCAGCTTCCTGTACCCCGTGAACATTTGGCCCCTTCCTCCACCATGGTGTCGTCTCTCAGTCCTTTAGAAAAAATAAAAAAAATATATATATATAGGGCTTGGACAATGCAGCCTAAATATTTTCCCCCACAGTAGAGTACATTGTACAGGAAACTTGTACAGTTCATGAATGGCTGATGTCATACACTAAGTAAACAGGTGTCACCCAACTGATACACTATGACATGGGGTATACTACATGTGTACTACATGAAATTTTGGTTACATACCTGTTCTCCAGTCTAAAGGTCTGGATGACAGAGGCGACAGTAAAACGGCTCAAGTTTGGCTGCACTCTCTGTCCAGCCTCACGCATTGTCAACCCATGGTTGATGACATGATCTACTAAGGTTGCTCTGATTTCATTTGAAAGTGTTTGTCTTCTTTGGCCATGAACTCCTCTACCTGCTCTACCCCTACCTCTCACTCTTCCTCCCCCTCTTATTCTCAACCTCCCTCTTCCTCTTCCTCTTCCTCTCTCTGCAATGTCTTCCATTGTTGTTGTAAAAAAAAGGTTCTCACCTGTGGTCTTTTCATAGTGCTTACATCCTGATTGAAGTGTTAACAATTAACCACTGAGGTGTTTGGCCAGGTGGCACATGTAATTGGCCAATTAGCTCATGTAGTGTCATTTTGAATGGCAGTGTTTTGAAATGGCAAACATGTGACTTTATGTCAGATTGTTGTGTCTTATGCAGAGAACTGTATTTAGTGAATTTAAAAAGTGCTATTTTGAAATGCAAAATGTGTGTAAAACAGAAAAGGTGTTTAGACTTTTGGAGACTTGAGAAGAAGTTTTGCTCTCTGTGTGTCAGTTTCAATAATTGTACTGTGCATGTCATTTTAGTGTGTTAGCAATTGGAAAAAACTGTAATTAGCAAACCTGTAACCATCTCGATCATAGATGGAAAAGACCATTTACAGCAAATTACAGGCAATTTACCATAGGAAATATAAAGTTTTTAAAGCTTTTTAACAGTTATGGAGGTTGATCCAAAAACCTAGGACTAGTTCGCCAAAGTTGTTTTTTGAAACAATCTCCAATATTTATTGAATGATTCTATGGACAGCGGCGGTCCTGGAGGCACAATACATGATTCTTTTACGCACATAAAAAACACAAAGGCACCAATTTCTTTTGAATTTCTCACAGGCCTCTAGGGCTTGACCCAGTGAGACCCAGTGAGTTTTGTTCCGTTCGGCCTCCGTTAACCTTGTCTGATAGCTGCTTAAACTTCATTGGCAGATGGTGGACATGTTTTTTGAGATGCATCAATGTCCTCATAGATAATCATGGCACCTCATACAAAGACACTGCATGCCAACTGTCAAGTCAATCAGATTAACAGTGAAGTAGTTAAAGCCAGTTTCATGCTTTTTTTCCTGTTATAGCGCCACCAAGTGGCCATTGCCGCATCCTTTTTCATGCAACTCAGAATTAACTCTTACATATGTGTGCCAAATTTGGAGCAAAAATCTCATTCTGTTCACGAGTTATAGCCAAAAGTGGCTCCGCACACTTTGAACGTTTTGGCAGCCCTTAGGGATTGTGAATCAAAATTTCTACTTTTTTTGATAATTATTGACAATCAGAGAATCTCACTGCACTGATTTGGTTCCAATCGGGCCAAAAACCTAGGACTAGTTCGCAAAATTACGTTTTTAAAAAAATCCTACGAGCCTACGCCTAATGGTTCAGGAGTTATGGTCCATTTTGTACTTTTGACCGCTGTAGCGCCCCCGTCAGGCCGATCGGGGTGAGCATTGGTGACGTTGTAGATGGTGTGAGTACTACCAGCTCTCAAAGTTTCAAGCCTCTACGATTTACATTTTGGTCTGCCCGATCACTTTTAGGGGAGAATTTTAACAATTACAATAGAGTAATAATTGTATTAGGGTACTTAAGTAACATTGTCTCATATTTATGCATGCTTTTTTGGTAATGTTGCATTTCATTCTAAAAAAAAAAGTTACAAGTCAATTACATAATTTAAAAGATTTTGATTGAGAACATTGGGAGATTTAAATTGTAAATGTTTTTCTAGTCAAACTTTGAAGCTTTTGTGAGCTTGAACTGCTGTTGAACATCACGTTGTTTACTTTTAACCCTTATAAAGTGTCACTGAATTGCTTTTAATGTCTCAACGGTAGTTTTGAGGTTGAAAACACTATCTATTTGTGCACATGCACTTGTTGTGAAGCGCAAGTGAAGCTCAACACCATGTAGCCTCAGGCGGCGGATGAAAGAATCTGTCATTTCAGAGGGAAGCAGAATAAAGAAGATCTCACCCGGCCCGAGGCCAAGAAATACCGAAGACGACTCGAGCCGTGCTTTAGTGAAGAGGACGAGCAATTTGTTTGGAGAGCAGATCTCTCTGAGGACCCGTCGCTCGGTTTGATGTATTAATCTCGTGACGGGTGAAACACATATTGTGTTCTTCTCCACACGCTCACCTGTGCTCCTTTCTCTGTCTGTCTCGCTTTGTCTGTTGTTCTTCTCCACCTGTAACACTGCAGTTCCAGCGATCGCCTTTCATCCTCTCTCTGTCTGCTTTATTCAGCCTCTTCCTCTTCTCACCTTTCACCCCTCAAGAAAACGTGTCATTTTCTCACATATGGCAGTTGTTCATTATGTGAAAAGCACATGAATCTTATCATTATCACCATCACTTATGAGCAGAAAGTGTGACGATGCAACTGACTGTGAGAATGAGACACATTCACTGAAAATCATCTTTATATGAGATAATTATTCCAGTCAATGGTCTCATTAACGTAAAAATTCTTCAAAAGAATGAAGCCAACCTATTAGGCTTTTGGACTATTGCAGAAAATAAGCTCTGTGATCGGCACAAGTTTGCGATTCTGACACGTTTTGTCCATCATGACAATTTTCACAAAAGAACACAACAGCAGAAGTGAAACGTAGGCTCTAAGTGAACAACACCACAACGACTTGACACCATTAAACTCATTCAGTTGTCCGAGTTATGACAACTTGACATAAACCAGCACATCATAACCTGTCAGTGTCTTTGTCGTGACAACTTGACATCATTTAGCTTTATGGGTTAACATTACATTAAACTGTCATGTGGTTGGTTTTGACATTGGCTGTCATGAGGCCATTATAATAGTGTCATGAATATATATCTTGAGCTCAAGTAGTGGTACAAATTGAACTTGTCATTAAAATGTCATTAAGTGACAATACTCTGACAAATAATTTTATAACAGCGTCATGACTATTTTTCATTTCATGTTTTTTTTAAAGTTTCCTCCAACAGAAGATCAGATAATAGACAATTTCAAATTTCGTAAAAAAGATGACACTGTTATACTAATAATGGTAACACTTTATTTTAGGGTCTTTTAACTAGTTGCTTATTACTATTAGCATTCATATGGCTAAAATATTGGCTATTTATTAGTACTTATAAAGCACATATTAATGCCTTATTCTACATGATCTTATTCTACATTCTTAATCCAATACCTAAACCTAACAATTAACTATAATAAGCAGTAAATTAAGAGTTTATTGAGGGAAAAGTCATAGTTAATCATTTATATATGTGTTCCCTATACTGAAGTGTTACCGAAATAATGTTAACCCATAAAGCTAAGTAGTTTTTTAAGTTTGATAATTAATCTGCTATGTCATGTTTATGACAGGTTATGATGTTTTGCTAATGTCAAGTTGTCATGACAAAGACACTGACAGGTTATGATGTATTGGTTTATGTCAAGTTGTCGTAACACAGACATCTCAAACAATGTCATCTTTGCATTAAAAATGACATAACTGAGCGAATGACGTTTAATGACAGTTGTCATAAACATGCATAAAACCTCCTTCACATTCATGACACGTGTCATGTCAAGATTATGAAGGTGTCATGTCAGTCTTATGCACACCCCTTCAAGTAAAGTGTTACCATACTGGGTAGTGTGCTAGTATTCAGAACACTGCCATTGTCCTGCTCTGATTTCATTCAAATGTTTCCTATCATAATTCAAGGGCAAACGTTGCAGCAAGACACTATTTTCTTATTTTCACATGGATTTGTTGGCAGAAAGAGGTGTTGCATCCTGATGGAGGTGTTCTGATCTGGCTTACAGGTTTGAGCGTGCGACGGGAGGATGGATTAGTCTCCTCTCACTCCTGCTGTCTTTATCTACTGCCACACACTTCAGAGCCGCCGCAGGCAGTTTGTGTGTTTGAAGACATTTATGATCTGCAGCAGACGGTGGCACACACAGGTCAACCAATCACAGGAGTCTTTGAAGCTCTGTGATGATCTCAACCAATCAGAGCTCAGAGCTCAGTTTGAGGTCGTCACGTGATTCAGTGCTTTACTGCGAGAGGGTTTTTATGACTGCCATCAGAAGGTAATGCTTTCATTTAAAGTTTTGCATTGGTGCATCTTGATAAATTCATATGTCAAATAATTTCCCAGAGTGTCACTCTGAGGTGATGTGGTTTCACAGGTGTGTCAGCCTCAGACGCTTTCCTGTGCAGACAGGAAGTCTTTGTCAAACCTCAGGAAAGGAGTTGCACTCTTTAAGGCATGTGACTTCTCTGAAGTGGCCGTCCTGTGTGTTAGTCAGTAGCTGCAGTGAATATAATGCAGAAACAAAATCTGCATCTGTGTGTATGAATAAAGCTAAACAGACGTTCAACTGTTGTCTTTTAATTATAGGATTAATAAAGAGATTAATTTGCTTTTTTCCAGAAATGAAACACACATAGTGATGTGATCAATCCTCTAGCACCAAGTGTTAAAAGTGTTCTCAATGTTTTTCTTTCTTTCTTTCTTTTTTTTATTCTTTTGTAGTGCCAGTAACTGCAACGTGCTTCAATCACAATCACCTGGAAACCACCCAGAACACTCTAGCAACACCATTACGATGTGCTACAATCACAATCACCCTGGATACCACCCATAAACACCCTATCTGTGCCATAGCAACGTGCTACAATCACCCTGGAAACCACCCAGAAACCCTAGCAACGCCATAACGACGTGATACAATCACCCTGGAAACCACCCAGAACACTCTAGCAACACCATTACGATGTGCTACAATCACAATCACCCTGGATACCACCCAAAACACCTTATCTGTGCCATAGCAACGTCCTACAATCAACCTGGAAACCTCCCAGAACACCCAAGCAACACCATAATGACCTGCTTCAATTACAATCACCCTGGAAACCACCCAGAAAACCGTAGCGACGCCATAAAGACGTGATACAATCACCCTGGAAACCACCCAGAACACTCTAGCAACACCATTACGATGTGCTACAATCACAATCACCCTGGATACCACCCAAAAACACCCTATCTGTGCCATAGCAACGTGCTACAATCACCCTGGAAACCACCCAGAAAACCGTAGCGACGCCATAAAGACGTGATACAATCCCCCTGGAAACCACCCAGAACACTCTAGCAACACCATTACGATGTGCTACAATCACAATCACCCTGGATACCACCCAAAAACACCCTATCTGTGCCATAGCAACGTGCTACAATCACCCTGGAAACCACCCAGAAACCCTAGCAATGCCATAACGACGTGATACAATCACCCTGGAAACCACCCAGAACACCCTAGCAACACCATAACAACGTGCTACAATTACAATCACCCTGGAAACCACCCAAAACACCTTATCTGTGCCATAGCAACGTCCTACAATCAACCTGGAAACCACCCAGAACACCCAAGCAACACCATAATGACCTGCTTCAATTACAATCACCCTGGAAACCACCCAGAAAACCGTAGCGACGCCATAAAGACGTGATACAATCACCCTGGAAACCACCCAGAACACTCTAGCAACACCATAACAACGTGCTACAATCACAACCACCCTGGAAACCACCCAGAACACTCTAGCAACACCATAACAATGTGCTACAATCACAATCATCCTGGATACCACCCAAAAACACCCTATCTGTGCCATAGCAACGTGCTACAATCACCCTGGAAACCACCCAGAACAACCCAGCAACACCATAACGATGTGCTACAATCACAATCACCCTGGAAACCACCCAGAAAACCCTAGCAACACCATAACGACGTGCTACAATCACAATCACCCAAAACACCCTATCTGTGCCATAGCAATGTCCTACAATCAACCTGGAAGCCACCCAGAACACCCCAGCAACACCATAATGACTTGCTTCAATTACAATCACCTTGGAAACCACCCAGAAAACCCTAGCAATGCCATAATGACGTGATACAATCACCCTGGAAACCACCCAGAACACCCCAGCAACACCATAACGATGTGCTACAATCACAATCACCCTGGAAACCACCCAGAAAACCGTAGCGATGCCATAACGACGTGATACAATCACCCTGGAAACCACCCAGAACACTCTAGCAACACCATAACGATGTGCTACAATCACAATCACCCTGGAAACCATCCAGAACACCCTCAGGATCATGGTAGTGACTTTTGCACAGGCACTTAAAATCTATTTGTACTTGTCAAATGTATTTATGTACATTAGTGTCACAGTTTGATTCATTATGCTGATTAGAGTTAAATGTGTTATGATAATATGTAACTGCAAGATTGACAGTTATTAAACTTGAACTGAATTGATCAACTGAGCTGCTTTGCAACAGAAATTGAGTTTGTTTTCTAACTGATTGATTTTACAACATTAGAACTGTAAATGTTTATCACAAATATAGTAATACCAGAAATCCTTGTCCTTGTGGGGATATTTTTGGTCCCCATGAGGAAAACAACTTATAAATCATACAGAATGAGTTTTTTTTTTTTTAAATGTAAAAATGCAGAACATTTTCTGTGATGGTAGGTTTAGTGTAAGGGGATAGAATATACAGTTTGTACAGTAGAAAAAACATTACATCTGTGGAAAGCCCAAATAAAACATGGAAACCAGTATGTGTGTGTGTGTGAGCGAGAGAGAGAGAGAGAGAGTGTGTACTCTCTCTCTTTCACTTGCTGACTCACTATGTGGTTTCAAGTGCTGAAGCTTATTAACGACTCTGAGCATCTGAGTTTATTATTGTAACTGAATGTCAGCTTCATTTCCAGTAAATAAAACTGTGTGTGTGTGTGAGTGTGTGTATTGACGGCACATTAAACACATATAGAATTATAGTTATATTTTCCTCTAAAAAAACAGATCCAATTATCAAAAAAGTGCTGTTCTTCTTATTCTTCTGTTCTTCCTCAGTGTTTCTGTCTCGTTTTCCAGCACAAATATCTTTCTTAAACCAAGATACATTCAATGGAGAAGCAAAATGACTTTGTTTTCAGTCTTCTCGTTTTTCTGAAAGTATCAAAATGAAGTGAGTTTATTCTTTAAACGAGAACAACTATCTCCCAATGGGGTCAGAAAAATAACTTGTTTCGCTTTGAATTAAGTTGAGATTTTTGTACCCATTGGCAGATATTTGTTCTTGTTGTAAGCATAAACTCACTTCATTTTAACACATTTTTCCAGAAAACAACGTTTAGATATTTGTACAGGAAAACAAGACAACTGTAACTTTTTGCAGTAAAATGTTTGTCATCCAGTAAGAGTGTAGAATGTGGAGCAGCTCAAATCAATTCATGAGAAATGTCTGAGTTCATATTGAGATCTCTGACTAGTCAAGATCTCTTCTGAAACTCTAGAGGAGATTACTGGGAACAAGCAGCAGCTGAAATAGTTAATTTCTAATAGACACACGCTCCATTAATTTGTCACCTCTTGTGAAATCATGATGTATGTAGCGACTGACACATTGTGTTTTGCCATAACAGTACAGTCATTTGTGTAATCATTAATGACTCATATCCATAATATCTCTCTTCCCCGCATATTTAACCAGTGATTGTCTCGAATAAGTCAAACTGTGGCGTCCCAGGAGGAGGCCGATGGAAATGGAAAGATGATTACGCAGAGCCATAAAGCTGAAGAAACTGTACAGACACGGTCATATGGCAAAGAAATGATTTTCTCCCCCAGTATTTTTTTCTGTTGTTTTCCTGTAAAAATATATAAACATTATTAAATCAAGATGCAATCTGGTATAAGATATTAAGTCATGTCTGCTGTTGAAAATCCTTTATCTAATTTGCCGTTCCGGGTCAAAAATGACCCGTCTATTAAATTGTTTGTAAATCTCTCATTATGCTATATTATTGCCAAATATTTGATTCAATCTTTTTATCAACTTGTTTTCTTTCAATTATCACGTTTTGTGTTTCTTTTTGGATCTGACTGGTTGTAGGCCTCATTGATTTGAGCTCATGCACCTCAGTTTTTGAGTGAAAAAAGTTCAGTCAAGCTTATTCACATCAACAAATCTCAGATCAATGAGGCCTACAATCAATCAGATCCAAAAAAGAAACACAAAACCTGTGATAATTGAAAGAAAACAAATTGATAAAAAGATTGAATCAAATTTTTGGCCACAAACGAGAACAAATATCTCATAAACTCACTTATTTTGACCAATTTCTCAGAAAACAAGACTTAATATTTTCAGTCATTTTGCTTCTCCAGTAAATGTATCTTGATTTAAGAATGTTTAGATATTTGTGCTGGAAAACGAGACAGAAACACTGAGGAAGAACATCATTGTTTGCAGTGCAACGCTCCCGATGCAGAAGACAAAGAGAAAGCGGACAAGAGGCAGACATATTGTGTGGGTATGTCCTGAAATGACCTCGCAGGGTTTGTGTTATTGTTTAAACCCATCCCAGATCTTGGATCAGATTTCCCGAATCTCTGCCAAGAGAAACACCCGTCCAGCCCCGCTTTCCCCTCTCGCTCTTCACTCCCGTTTAATGCTTCATATCGACGCTGCAGAAATGACAGACATTTAAAGCACTTCCAGAGGAAAAGACAAGCATATTGTCACCATGTTTTCCCAACTCTTTAAAAGGCAGCCGATAATGAAACCTCACAAATGAACTTCTCATTTCGTGTCTGTTTTTCCTAAGTGTGTTTTGGTTGAGTTCAGGCAGTGTGCTGCTTTCACGCACGGCTTTCTGCTTTCATACGGAGCTCATTATGATCAGGTTAAAGTCTATTCAGGTCTGACAGACTAATGATTAAAGACAGACTGGACGAGAGCCAGCTCATGAACACACACACACACACACACACACACACACACACACACACACACACACACACACACACACACACACACACACACACACACACACACACACACACACACACACACACACACACACACACTCTGAATGCTTTAGTTACATTGTTTTTCCCTTGTAAAGGTGCAGCTCACACATAAACATAGTAAAACAGACTGATGCGTTTCATAGGAAGAGACACTCAAACAAACACTATATGAGCATTACTGGTGTTTTAACCATCTGAAATGCACACACCCACACACACACACACACCTACACACACACACACACACACACACACACACACACACACACACACACACACACACATGTTTGTTTTTGTGAATTGTGGGGACTTTCCATAGACTTCAATGCATTTTACACTGAACAAACTGTACATTCTATCCCCCTACCCTGCCCCTACCCCTAAACCTAACCCTCACAGGAAACTGTGCAAACTTTTACTTTTTCACAAAAACTCATTCTATATGATTTATAAACCCATTTACATTGTGGGGACCGCTGGCTGGTCCCCACGATGTAGGTGAACTCAGGTTTATATTACATCATGGGGACATTTGGTCCCCACAATGTAATATAAACAAAAGCACACACACACACACACACACACACACACACATCTGACTCATCTGGAAGCAACAAATGAAATACATCACCTCGCTTCAAAGATTTTCTGTCTTAAACTTGACACAAATGATGCAATATACTTTCTTTCTGTATTATACTATTTATGTATTTATTTATTTGTTTGCCATTAAAAGTAAAAGAAGAACCTCAAATGTACATGTATGCCGCATTGAGAAAACACAGAATTATGGCAAAATGCCCGTTTTGTTGAGCATCCTCGTAAGCAAAGTCTTAGATGAGTTAAACAAAGGCTTAAATGAACTTAAAGAGTTGTCAGATCAGTGTCTAATAAACCTGCTGCTGTCTCTCTGTCATTAATGTTAATCAAAGAACAAAGAGAAATCACTCACTGCCTTTGACTGAATAACTTTTGTAGCTTTAATAAAAATTAATCCATATTTAACTTATAAATATAGTGATATACATATAGTTAAATGATGATGAATAAACAATTAAATTTCTGTCATGACAACTCTTAGAGTGTTTGGCATGGATATGACAATGTTGATATGTTTAGTCTTGGCAGAATAGATCTGCTAACTTGCTGCTGCCGTTATTGAAGTTGTTGTCGGTTATTGCTGCTGCTGCTGTTAGTTATTGTTGCTGCTGCTGTTATTTTTGCTGCTGCTGTTGTTAGTTATTGCTGCTGCTGCTGTTATTTTTGCTGCTGCTGCTGTTAGTTATTGCTGCTGCCGTTATTGCTGCTGCTGCTGCTGTTAGTTATTGTTGCTGCTGCTGTTATTTTTGCTGCTGCTGCTGTTAGTTATTGCTGCTGCTGTTATTGCTGCTGCTGCTGTTATTTTTGCTGCTGCTGCTGTTAGTTATTGCTGCTGCTGCTGTTATTTTTGCTGCTGCTGTTGTTAGTTATTGCTGCTGCTGCTGTTATTTTTGCTGCTGCTGCTGTTAGTTATTGCTGCTGCCGTTATTGCTGCTGCTGCTGTTAGTTATTGCTGCTGCTGTTATTGCTGCTGCTGCTGTTAGTTATTGCTGCTGCTGTTATTGCTGCTGCTGCTGTTAGTTATTGCTGCTGCTGTTATTGCTGCTGCTGCTGCTGCTGTTAGTTATTGTTGCTGCTGCTGTTATTTTTGCTGCTGCTGTTGTTAGTTATTGCTGCTGCTGCTGTTGATTATTGCTGCTGCTGCTGTTAGTTATTGCTGCTGCTGTTATTGTTGCTGCTGCTGCTGTTAGTTATTGCTGCTGTTAGTTATTGCTGCTGCTGTTATTGTTTTTGCTGCTGTTAGTTATTGCTGCTGCTGTTAGTTATTGCTGCTGCTGTTATTGTTGTTGCTGCTGTTAGTTATTGCTGCTGCCGTTTTTGTTGCTGCTGCTGTTAGTTATTGCTGCTGCTGTTAGTTATTGCTGCTGCTGTTAGTTATTGTTGCTGCTGTTAGTTATTGCTGCTGCTGTTAGTTATTGCTGCTGCTGTTAGTTATTGCTGCTGCTGTTAGTTATTGCTGCTGTTAGTTATTGCTGCTGCTGTTGGTTATTGCTGCTGCTGCTGCTGTTAGTTATTGCTGCTGCTGTTATTGTTGCTGCTGCTGCTGTTAGTTATTGGTGCTGTTAGTTATTGCTGCTGCTGTTATTGTTTTTGCTGCTGTTACTTGTTGCTGCTGCTGTTAGTTATTGCTGCTGCTGTTAGTTATTGCTGCTGCTGTTATTGTTGCTGCTGCTGTTAGTTATTGCTGCTGTTAGTTATTGCTGCTGCTGTTAGTTATTGCTGCTGCTGTTAGTTATTGTTGCTGCTGTTAGTTATTGCTGCTGCTGTTAGTTATTGCTGCTGCTGCTGTTAGTTATTGCTGCTGTTAGTTATTGCTGCTGCTGTTAGTTATTGCTGCTGTTAGTTATTGCTGCTGCTGTTAGTTATTGTTGCTGCTGTTAGTTATTGCTGCTGCTGCTGTTAGTTATTGCTGCTGTTAGTTATTGCTGCTGCTGTTAGTTATTGCTGCTGTTAGTTATTGCTGCTGCTGTTAGTTATTGCTGCTGCTGCTGTTATTGTTGTTGCTGCTGTTAGTTATTGCTGCTGCCGTTTTTGTTGCTGCTGGCGGTTATTGCTGCTGCTGCTGTTGTTGTTGCTGTTAGTTATTGCTGCTTTTGTTATTGCTGCTAATGCTGTTATTGTTGTTGCTGCTGGCAGTTATTGCTTCTGTTATTGTTGCTGCTCTTATTGCTGCTGCTGTTAGTTATTGCTGCTGCCGTTTTTGTTGCTGCTGGCGGTTATTGCTGCTGCTGCTGTTGTTGTTGCTGTTAGTTATTGCTGCTTTTGTTATTGCTGCTAATGCTGTTATTGTTGTTGCTGCTGGCAGTTATTGCTGCTGTTATTGTTGCTGCTCTTATTGCTGCTGCCGTTTTTGCTGCTGCTGCTGTTAGTTATTGCTGCTGCTGCTGTTATTGTTGCTGCTGCTGCTGCTGCTGCTGTTATTGTTGCTGCTCTTATTGCTGCTGCTGTTAGTTATTGCTGCTGCCGTTTTTGCTGCTGCTGCTGTTATTGTTGCTGCTCTTATTGCTGCTGCTGTTGGTTATTGCTGCTGCCGTTTTTGTTGCTGCTGCTGCTGTTATTGTTGCTGCTGCTGCTGTTAGTTATTGCTGCTGCTGTTAGTTATTGCTGCTGCTGGCGGTTATTGCTGCTGCTGCTGTTGATTATTGCTGCTGCTGTTATTATTGCTGCTGCTGTTATTATTGCTGCTGCTGCTGTTATTGTTGCTGCTGTTATTGCTGCTGCTGTTAGTTATTGCTGCTGCTGTTAGTTATTGCTGCTGCTGTTAGTTATTGCTGCTGCCGTTTTTGTTGCTGCTGGCGGTTATTGCTGCTGCTGCTGTTGTTGTTGCTGTTAGTTATTGCTGCTTTTGTTATTGCTGCTAATGCTGTTATTGTTGTTGCTGCTGGCAGTTATTGCTGCTGTTATTGTTGCTGCTCTTATTGCTGCTGCTGTTAGTTATTGCTGCTGCCGTTTTTGTTGCTGCTGGCGGTTATTGCTGCTGCTGCTGCTGTTGTTGTTGCTGTTAGTTATTGCTGCTAATGCTGTTATTGTTGTTGCTGCTGGCAGTTATTGCTGCTGTTATTGTTGCTGCTCTTATTGCTGCTGCCGTTTTTGCTGCTGCTGCTGTTATTGTTGCTGCTGCTGCTGTTATTGTTGCTGCTGCTGCTGTTATTGCTGCTGCTGTTATTGTTGCTGCTCTTATGGCTGCTGCTGCTGTTATTGCTGCTGCTGTTATTGTTGCTGCTCTTATGGCTGCTGCTGCTGTTAGTTATTGCTGCTGCTGTTAGTTATTGCTGCTGCTGGCGGTTATTGCTGCTGCTGCTGTTGATTATTGCTGCTGCTGTTATTATTGCTGCTGCTGTTATTATTGCTGCTGCTGCTGCTGTTATTGTTGCTGCTGTTATTGCTGCTGCTGTTAGTTATTGCTGCTGCTGTTAGTTATTGCTGCTGCCGTTTTTGTTGCTGTTGACGGTTATTGCTGCTGCTGCTGCTGCTGTTATTGCTGCTGCTGTTATTGTTGCTGCTGCCGTTTTTGTTGCTGCTGGCGTTATTGCTGCTGCTGTTGGTTATTGCTGCTGCTGTTATTGTTGATGCTGTTAGTTATTGCTGCTGTTGCTTATTGCTGCTTCTGCCATTATTTCTGCTGCAAAGCAAGTATGGGACTTGCTACTGCCAATACATAAATGACATGCTGCTGCTGTACAATATAGCATATATGAATTACCCATAGCATATCTATACAGGTGGAGCTGGGGAATGTGGAGGGTTTCTGAAAGCGCGCTACAACTGCTACAGTAAATGCTGACCAGTATTTGAAGGTTGAGCAGCAAGCTCATTGGATACTGATTCAGCAGGAACCAATCAGCTGTGCCCGATAGAGAATATGATTGTAAGCAGATTTAGTTAAGGAGCTATCAGCTATCATCATCTGCTCCATCTACTCCACTTTGTATTTATTTTTTGGGGAGTAAACTATTGGATGAAGTTTTTACATTTGGACTGTGAAAGTGAATTTCAACATACAAGTACAAATGTTTAAATGCTGTTATTGTTTTTGCTGCTGTTAGTTGTTGCTGCTGCTGTTAGTTATTGCTGCTGCTGTTAGTTATTGCTGCTGCTGTTATTGTTGCTGCTGCTGCTGTTAGTTATTGCTGCTGTTAGTTATTGCTGCTGCTGTTATTGTTGCTGCTGCTGCTGTTAGTTATTGCTGCTGTTAGTTATTGCTGCTGCTGTTAGTTATTGCTGCTGCTGTTATTGTTGTTGCTGCTGTTAGTTATTGCTGCTGCTGTTATTGTTTTTGCTGCTGTTAGTTGTTGCTGCTGCTGTTATTGCTGCTGCTGTTAGTTATTGCTGCTGTTAGTTATTGCTGCTGCTGTTAGTTATTGCTGCTGCTGTTATTGTTGCTGCTGCTGCTGTTAGTTATTGCTGCTGCTGTTAGTTATTGCTGCTGCTGTTATTGTTGTTGCTGCTGTTAGTTATTGCTGCTGCCGTTTTTGTTGCTGCTGGCGGTTATTGCTACTGCTGCTGTTATTGTTGCTGTTAGTTATTGCTGCTTTTGTTATTGCTGCTAATGCTGTTATTGTTGTTGCTGCTGGCAGTTATTGCTGCTGCTGTTATTGTTTTTGCTGCTGTTAGTTGTTGCTGCTGCTGTTAGTTATTGCTGCTGTTAGTTATTGCTGCTGCTGTTAGTTATTGCTGCTGCTGTTAGTTATTGCTGCTGCTGTTATTGTTGCTGCTGCTGCTGTTAGTTATTGCTGCTGCTGTTATTGTTGTTGCTGCTGTTAGTTATTGCTGCTGCTGTTATTGTTTTTGCTGCTGTTAGTTGTTGCTGCTGCTGTTATTGCTGCTGCTGTTAGTTATTGCTGCTGTTAGTTATTGCTGCTGCTGCTGTTAGTTATTGCTGCTGCTGTTATTGTTGCTGCTGCTGTTAGTTATTGCTGCGGCTGTTAGTTATTGCTGCTGTTAGTTATTGCTGCTGCTGTTAGTTATTGCTGCTGTTAGTTATTGCTGCTGCTGTTAGTTATTGCTGCTGCTGTTAGTTATTGCTGCTGCTGTTATTGTTGTTGCTGCTGTTAGTTATTGCTGCTGCTGTTATTGTTTTTGCTGCTGTTAGTTGTTGCTGCTGCTGTTATTGCTGCTGCTGTTAGTTATTGCTGCTGTTAGTTATTGCTGCTGCTGTTATTGTTGCTGCTGCTGTTAGTTATTGCTGCTGCTGTTAGTTATTGCTGCTGTTAGTTATTGCTGCTGCTGTTAGTTATTGCTGCTGCTGTTATTGTTGCTGCTGCTGTTAGTTATTGCTGCTGCCGTTTTTGTTGCTGCTGGCGGTTATTGCTACTGCTGCTGTTATTGTTGCTGTTAGTTATTGCTGCTTTTGTTATTGCTAGTAATGCTGTTATTGTTGTTGCTGCTGGCAGTTATTGCTGCTGTTATTGTTGCTGCTCTTATTGCTGCTGCTGTTAGTTATTGCTGCTGCCGTTTTTGTTGCTGCTGGCGGTTATTGCTGCTGCTGCTGTTATTGTTGCTGTTAGTTATTGCTGCTTTTGTTATTGCTGCTAATGCTGTTATTGTTGTTGCTGCTGGCAGTTATTGCTGCTGTTATTGTTGCTGCTCTTATTGCTGCTGCCATTTTTGCTGCTGCTGGCGGTTATTGCTGCTGCTGCTGTTAGTTATTGCTGCTGCTGTTAGTTATTGCTGCTGTTAGTTATTGCTGCTGCTGTTAGTTATTGCTGCTGCTGTTATTGTTGCTGCTGCTGTTAGTTATTGCTGCTGCCGTTTTTGTTGCTGCTGGCGGTTATTGCTACTGCTGCTGTTATTGTTGCTGTTAGTTATTGCTGCTTTTGTTATTGCTAGTAATGCTGTTATTGTTGTTGCTGCTGGCAGTTATTGCTGCTGTTATTGTTGCTGCTGTTAGTTATTGCTGCTGCTGTTAGTTATTGCTGCTGCCGTTTTTGTTGCTGCTGGCGGTTATTGCTGCTGCTGCTGTTATTGTTGCTGTTAGTTATTGCTGCTTTTGTTATTGCTGCTAATGCTGTTATTGTTGTTGCTGCTGGCAGTTATTGCTGCTGTTATTGTTGCTGCTCTTATTGCTGCTGCCGTTTTTGCTGCTGCTGGCGGTTATTGCTGCTGCTGCTGTTATTGTTGCTGCTGCTGTTATTGCTGCTGCTGTTATTGCTGCTGCTGTTATTGTTGCTGCTGCTGCTGCTGTTATTGTTGCTGCTGCTGATGCTGTTATTGTTGCTGCTCTTATGGCTGCTGCTGCTGTTAGTTATTGCTGCTGCTGTTAGTTATTGCTGCTGCTGTTAATGTTGATGCTGTTAGTTATTGCTGCTGTTGCTTATTGCTGCTTCTGCCATTATTTCTGCTGCAAAGCAAGTATGGGACTTGCTACTGCCAATACATAAATGACATGCTGCTGCTGTACAATATAGCATATATGAATTACCCATAGCATATCTATACAGGTGGAGCTGGGGAATGTGGAGGGTTTCTGAAAGCGCGCTACAACTGCTACAGTAAATGCTGACCAGTATTTGAAGGTTGAGCAGCAAGCTCATTGGATACTGATTCAGCAGGAACCAATCAGCTGTGCCCGATAGAGAATATGGTTGCAAGCAGATTTAGTTAAGGAGCTATCAGCTATCATCATCTGCTCCATCTACTCCACTTTGTATTTATTTTTTGGGGAGTAAACTATTGGATGAAGTTTTTACATTTGGACTGTGAAAGTGAATTTCAACATACAAGTACAAATGTTTATAGACATTAGTCAGGATAGGGGCATTTTTCATTTTTGACAGGAATGAAAATGAGGCTGTGAGGGACAGAAGTACTGTGCGTTCAATGGATTGTACTGTTGTTTGCACCGATTGTTCAGCTGATGAAAAAAAAAGTTTCAGTTGACAAAAACTTTCTGAAATGTTTTGAAAGTTGTGGAAATGATATGATCTAGGAGCTTTATACAGTGCGTGAAATTGTAAAGACTGTACCTCTGTCCCTCACATCCTCATCTTCATGCATGTTAAGTTCAATACGCTGTCTAACCTGATTACGGTCTATTGTACAAGATCTCAGATTCAAATCTACAAAGCTCTTGAGTTTTGCAACATTTTTACCACTATGAAACTCTTCTCATGTGTTGTTCTCAACATTAATTGTTCAGTTGTTTTCAGATCTCACATGTATGTCCCACCCTGTGGTCCGGTACTCTCTTTCCCATGAGACTTCACCACAGATGTGACGTGACCACAGACAGACAGCTTCACTACTTCTCATCTCTTCACACACACACACATTAACGCTTTTAGTCAGAGTGCCAGACAGGCATTAGATGCAGGCCTTTATTTATGGGTATATTCATACGGCTTTAAAAAGAAAGCACATTTAGTATTTTAGTATTAGTGACAAACCCATACGCATAAACTTATGTTGTGTAAACTAAAGAAGCATAAACTTTAGTAGTGTGTTGAAAATAGCTCAGAACACCTTTGAAAAGGCATAGAAATGTCCAGTTAACTGACAAAAATAACCTATTACATGGTGGTTATAAGTCTTACAAAGGAAAATATATAACTTATTGTATAATATAATATATAATTCTCATATAATATATTCATTCTCTCTTCAATAGTCAGAAAGAAGATGCCAGAAATGAGCATCATTTATGTTGAATACAATGTAAGTCTATTTATAATCTTGCTTCTCACTTAGTTTCCGCAGTGCATTCTGGGATTGTCTGCGCCTCAGAATGAGGTTGAGGCGAGTGAGCTGGTAAGCGGTGAGTTGTGTTGTTTGTCTGTGAAGTCGATACTGATGGTTTCTTGATTAAACCAGAGAGAGCGAGTGGTCTGAGGGTGGGGTTGGGTTTGTGCGCTTACTAAATCTGCTGACATCAGCACTTACACGCCTCTGAGGTCACGGCAGGTCAAACCTGTCACTCAACAACTGTGGAGTAAAATCCGAGAGAGAGGCACGGAGAGATTTAACTGGAAACTCTTGCTCGTGTCGTGACCTCTCGTATCTAAAACTCTCTTTATCGCGTTACACGGATTGAGGTTTGAAGTAAACACTTCAATTAATGTATGAAACTGAAAGACTGTAACAGTGCAGTCAATTAAAAAACACAAATATAATTAATGTTGTTTATATAATGTGGGACTGGTGAAAGGTTCTGGGTTCAAAACAAGTGAACAGAATCTGTGACATGATGTTACTTACCACAGAAAATCATTTCAATTCTTCCCTCAGTTTTTACAAATGCATAAATCATGTATAAAGTAATGCACTTACTATGGAAGTCCATGCATTTGGCAGATGTTTTTATCTAAAGCGACAGTATGTTATCAGTTAATGCATTCTCTTTGTTTGTACAATTTTCTTATGTAACGCTTATTTCTAATTCTAAAGAAAGCACACACAGTTAGGGAACGTTCTCAGAACATTTTGGCTGCGTGAGATTCTCCAGTTTTGTTGTTGTTGAGCTGTTAAAGCTCCGCCCTCTTCTGGAAAGGGGGCGGGAGCAGCAGCTCATTTGCATTTAAAGGGATAAACACAAAAACGGCGTGTTTTTGCTCACACCAGAATAGAGGCAAATTTGACAAGCTATAATAAATGATCTGTGGGGGATTTTGAGCTGAAACTTCACACACACATTCTGGAGACACCAGAGACTGATATTACATCTTGTGAAATGGGGAATAATAGGTCCCCTTTAAGATTAAACATGTTAATATTAGACTAGCCTGATTTATATGTCAACTATCACACATTTTTGTATATAAGATGTTATGAAGCATTATTGTAAATGTGTGCAAAAAAAGAAAAGTATAATACTAAATAGCTAAAATGCAAAAAACTATGATACTAAAACAACACTTACTCTGTAACTGCAGCTTTAATAATGTTCCAGTGTTATTTATGGGTAGAAATAAATATACATCTTTCACCTTGTGAGAAAACGGATGTAAATGCCCCGTTCAAGAACGTCTTTAGCAGCATCTGTTCTAGAGGTGACAGACTGAACCTCAGTCTCAGACACACTGATCACAGATGAATATCAGCATTAAAGATTATAGTAAGTTTCACACCACTGATATCAGATGAACAGGAGGAAATGTTCATGGGAAAAACATGATATTAGTGGCATTTGTACGGCTGATGTTGTATGTAAGAGTTTCCCAGCAGCACCTGGGCTGAAGGAAAGTGCTGTGGGGTCAGAGAGCGTCTCATCTGTCTGTGAGCTGTTGAGTGGATCTGTCAGTGAGACGGCAGGACAATAGACGCTCACAGCTGCCTGAGATCCAGTGAATAATGCACTCTAGCTTTTATTAGAACACTAAGAAAACACACAAGTTGTGTCCCAAATGACACACTAAACACTTTGGACTCTATGTACTCTACTGTCTAGTGTATACATTTTATAAGGTTATTTTGTCATTCAACAGTGAAGACTGATAGCCCTTCCTCTCTGGCTACATAAAGAAAGCTGTGAGCATGAAGTGTCCAACGTTCCACACTTCATTTTTCTCTGGCAGCAATTGCTTGAATAGTGGGTTCATTATTATTCTTCATGAAAAACACAACAATGAAACAGTACAATGATGCTGGGCGCTTTTACATTTCACTTGGGGTGAAACCAAATCTTCCACCATCATCTTGTCAGTCAGGAGTGAGGCGATATAGGCGAAGTGAGGTGAAATCCGACTCGTGCTGCTGATCTGTTCTGCAACTCATTTTCGGCTCACGCTGAATTGAGCAGACAAGTTTAGATTTTAACTGCAGTGTCTGTTCTCTAAATGAACTAAATGATTTTTAGTACTATAAAATAATCAAAATGTCAGTAAGGGGTGGCTGAACACTGGTGACACTGTTAACAACGACTATCACAGCAAGCCTACCTGCTAGAAGCCACACCCTGAACTCTTCACCTGCTACAGTAGCCACGCCCCAAACTATCCACCTTCTACAGAAGCCACACCCCAAACTCTCCACCTTCTACAGTAGCCACACCCCAAACTCTCCGCCTGCTACAGTAGCCACACCCCAAACTCTTCGCCTGCTACAGTAGCCCCACCCCAAACTCTTCGCCTGCTACAGTAGCCACGCCCCAAACTACCCACCTGATACAGTAGACATGCCTAATTTTCTTTAATTCAATAGTTGTGTTATTATTTGATGTCATTTGCAGTGTAGTTATTTTCCTTATTGAATCCATTAAGTTCACAGTCTTGTATTTTTGTTCACAGTCTTGTATTATTATTTAGCCACACCCCAAACTCTCCGCCTGCTACAGTAGCCCCACCCCAAACTCTCCGCCTGCTACAGTAGCCCCACCCCAAACTCTTCGCCTGCTACAGTAGCCACACCCCAAACTCTTCGCCTGCTACAGTAGCCCCACCCCAAACTCTTCGCCTGCTACAGTAGCCCCACCCCAAACTCTCCGCCTGCTACAGTAGCCCCACCCCAAACTCTTCGCCTGCTACAGTAGCCCCACCCCAAACTCTTCGCCTGCTACAGTAGCCCCACCCCAAACTCTCCGCCTGCTACAGTAGCCCCACCCCAAACTCTTCGCCTGCTACAGTAGCCCCACCCCAAACTCTTCGCCTGCTACAGTAGCCCCACCCCAAACTCTCCGCCTGCTACAGTAGCCCCACCCCAAACTCTTCGCCTGCTACAGTAGCCCCACCCCAAACTCTTCGCCTGCTACAGTAGCCCCACCCCAAACTCTTCGCCTGCTACAGTAGCCCCACCCCAAACTCTCCGCCTGCTACAGTAGCCCCACCCCAAACTCTTCGCCTGCTACAGTAGCCCCACCCCAAACTCTCCGCCTGCTACAGTAGCCCCACCCCAAACTCTCCGCCTGCTACAGTAGCCCCACCCCAAACTCTTCGCCTGCTACAGTAGCCCCACCCCAAACTCTCCGCCTGCTACAGTAGCCCCACCCCAAACTCTTCGCCTGCTACAGTAGCCCCACCCCAAACTCTTCGCCTGCTACAGTAGCCCCACCCCAAACTCTTCGCCTGCTACAGTAGCCCCACCCCAAACTCTACGCCTGCTACAGTAGCCACACCCCAAACTCTACGCCTGCTACAGTAGCCACACCCCAAACTCTCAGCCTGCTACAGTAGCCACACCCCAAACTCTCCGCCTGCTACAGTAGCCAAACCCCAAACTCTTCGCCTGCTACAGTAGCCCCACCCCAAACTCTTCGCCTGCTACAGTAGCCCCACCCCAAACTCTCCGCCTGCTACAGTAGCCACACCCCAAACTCTTCGCCTGCTACAGTAGCCCCACCCCAAACTCTCCGCCTGCTACAGTAGCCACACCCCAAACTCTTCGCCTGCTACAGTAGCCCCACCCCAAACTCTTCGCCTGCTACAGTAGCCCCACCCCAAACTCTTCGCCTGCTACAGTAGCCCCACCCCAAACTCTCCGCCTGCTACAGTAGCCACACCCCAAACTCTTCGCCTGCTACAGTAGCCCCACCCCAAACTCTTCGCCTGCTACAGTAGCCCCACCCCAAACTCTTCGCCTGCTACAGTAGCCCCACCCCAAACTCTCCGCCTGCTACAGTAGCCAAACCCCAAACTCTTCGCCTGCTACAGTAGCCACGCCCCAAACTCTCCACCTTCTACAGTAGCCACGCCCCAAACTCTCCACCTTCTACAGTAGCCACACCCCAAACTCTTCGCCTGCTACAGTAGCCACACCCCAAACTCTCCGCCTGCTACAGTAGCCACACCCCAAACTCTTCGCCTGCTACAGTAGCCACACCCCAAACTCTCCGCCTGCTACAGTAGCCACACCCCAAACTCTTCGCCTGCTACAGTAGCCAAACCCCAAACTCTCCGCCTGCTACAGTAGCCCCACCCCAAACTCTTCGCCTGCTACAGTAGCCACGCCCCAAACTACCCACCTGATACAGTAGACATGCCTAATTTTCTTTAATTCAGTAGTTGTGTTATTATTTGATGTCATTTGCAGTGTAGTTATTTTCCTTATTGAATCCATTAAGTTCACAGTCTTGTATTTTTGTCCAATTTTTAAATCCTTTTTTCAAATCTAATTTTGTACTAATGTTGTGATTCTCCTTGTAGCTTTAACAGACTTTTTTTTTTTTTAAATCCCTGAGGGAAAAATGAATGGGAAATTACTCCGAAAGCAAGGCTGCTGAAAAAGTGGGCGGGTACTGTTGTGCTCAATAAACATAAACATTGTTTCCACCAAGGCAACACTACAACTGAGACACTGATGTTTAGCTTGAAACTAGTGATTTCAGTTGTTGACTTCAAATGTCTCATCCAATCAGATTTTAGATCCAGAATAATCCATTGCATTTCTCTTTAGACAGAACAGCACATGTGGTAGGTGTTATTGTACATCATCACGACCACAAAAACAACTTCCTAATTCTGCTGAAGACCTACAAACGAGTGCGTGTGTATTTATATACTCCGTCCATCTGCTCATGTTCATCTCTGACATTCATGACTCCCAAAACATCTCACACGCCTCACGACGCTCACATACTGCAGCAGATCAAACTCAGCACATTTCATCTGTGCATCTGTGACCCGCGGCCGGGTCAGAGGGACGTTTCAGCAAAACTACAACCTGCTCGTTTTATGTTTAGAAATGGCCACGTCATTGAAAAACAGGATATGCCTTTTAAACTCACTTCCTGTATTTGATTTAAATTAGCAGCCAGGGTGCAGAATTTCAATTCAAATTTGAATGTAATGAAGCAGAATATATACACTTAATTACCCAGAATGCATCATCTGTTCCATGAATTCCTCTTCCTCCTGTTATCCCCATTTAACTTTGGGCAAACCTGAAGGGGACGCCATTTGTTGGGGCAATCGAAACGAAAGTGAACACCTCAATCCCTTCACGAAGATGCTCTTCCACACGTCCGTTAGTCACTTCAAAGAAGCTATTTTATTATTTATGGTCACGTGACCCAGGGTGGCGAATCCTCGCGATTCATTTTAAAGATGGATGGCGGGACAGTTTGAGTTATCCAAATGTTTTGTTTCGTTTGTTATATTTCATGAACAATTATGTCATATGAAGTTTCAATAGGATACATAAGAGTTTGAAAGGTAGTGACTTGCAATATCCAAACACAAGAAGAAAAGTTTTACAGCTGAGAGCAGAGACGGAGCATACAATATATAAAGCACGTGTTATTGTATTATCAGTATTACCTGAAACTCATCCAGCTCACAGACATTAGAAGGAAACTCCAGCGCCCCCTTGAGTCCTGCGTTACCATCACAGTGACTCATCAATGCATGTCAGGTTCGCATGTGATGCTGCACTTGACCACATTTTGTATGTAGGATTGAACCCTAATGTCAGGGGTTTGTTCAAACACTAAACACTACGAGCACTAGTACTAGTGATGATTGACCTTCCAAACAGCACTGACTGTCTCTCTCTCTCTCCGTCTCTCCGCGGTGGAGATGTTTCTCTTGGCTGACAGCCGAATTCAGGCTTTCACTGTTCAGCCTTTGATTGTTTTTCTAGTGTTTTCTCTCTCTGGCTCTTGCATGTGTTTCAGGCTCGACTCTGGAAAAGATTCGTGCTGAGAGAGACACACAGCTGCCACCTCTGAACCGTGGACTGATTTTTTTCTGTTTTCATTTATTCCAAGCTATTATTGCTCCTTTTATATGTGTGGGTTCAGGGAGTCTATCTGGCCTTAATTCTGGGGTTTTAGATTCGCTGTTGTACCTTTGTGTTTGAGCAATGAAACAGGCCGAATCTATGACAGAATCAATAATCACTGTAAGAGTGTTATTGTTTCACATTTGTTTATGTTTAAAACATAATATACGTTTATATATATCATCACTTCCAGGCAGAAACTTTGCATCTCCATATTTCATATTTCTCCATATTTTTTTTTTTTTTCATAAATCATTACAATTGGTCACCCTTTACATCTGATTTTAGATTTTGCAATATTTAACCAATGAAAAGTATTAAAAAGAGTTTGTGACTAAACCTTGCAAATCCATTGGCTCCTCAAACTGTCAGTCAAACCTTGTAACTCCACCCGCCTCTACTGAAGTGAATGAAGAACGTTTCTGCTTGTTTGCAATGCAATGGTAAATAAAGAACTGGTGTTTGAATAAGTACAGTGTTTTCTTTATTCAAGACACACTATATATATATTACTGACTCAGAAGCAGCCATTCTAAGGACTGACAAAAACATAGCCTATGTCCAAAATTCTCCAAAATTTGCTGGTCAAAAACTGTATTTGAGCTTGATTTTGGTAAAATGTAAATAATATAATGACACATGCAAGTTTCTGATCATATATAAAGCCACAGTATCAACTTTGACAACACAGAGTTTTATTATTTAAAAAATACTGTGTACACCACTAGATGACCTTTGACCTCTGCATGCATGTGTCTAAACAACATTAAAGGGGTCCTTGATTATGATTTTTTTTAACTTTAGTTAGTGTGTAATGTTGCTGTTTGATCATAAACAACATCTGCAAAGTTACGACACTCAAAGTTCAATGCAAAGAGAGAGATTTTCTTTTACAGAATTCGTTGTTTAAGGACTACAACAAATGGCTGGTAGGGACTACAACAAGCTTCTTCCTGGGTTGGTGACATCACAAACGTTAATTAAAACGTACATAAACCCCGCCCCCGAGAACACTCAACAAAGGGGGCGGGGCCATGTTGTGCTGCTTTAGAGAAGAGGAAGAGTTGTTGTAGTCGAGTGTTGTTGTCATGCCGTCATTTTACGCCGGACTGCTTCACAAACGAGGGTCAATTCAACACAAAAGATGAACATGACGGCACATGCTAGTGGATGAGTTGAATCAACTCCACAGCAACTACATCAATTTATCCACTAACCATTCAGAAACGTCTAAAAGTTGTAACTTCTTCCTGAGTCTCTCCATCAGTGTCGACTCCGGTTTGAACAATGTAAGGCTGAACACTTTCCTCATTTTGGCTGCGTGAGATTCTCCAGCTTTGTTGTTGTTGAGCTGTTAAAGCTCCGCCCTCTTCTGGAAAGTGGAGCTCATTTGCATTTAAAGGGACACACACAAAAACGCCGTGTTTTTGCTCACATCCAAATAGGGGCAAATTTAACAAGCTATAATAAATGATCTGTGGGGGATTTTGAGCTGAAACTTCACACACACATTCTATATATATATTTTCAGTTAGTTTACTTTATTTCCAGACTTAATGAAAATTCATTAGACGCTCATAATCTTGTACTTGTATAGGTTGACACAAACCCCAGATGCTCTGACATGCTGAAGACAGAGAGAAAGTGAGCGGCGTGTGTTTTTCTGAGTTCAAGAGTTCACGGGCGGATCTGTGCAGTTCATCCTGTGCTGTTAACCACCTGACGCCACTCTGCCAACCTAGTTTGGTTTGGGGTGAACGACTATGATGTGTAGATCGTAAAACCCCAGACTGCAGGCGGTTCAGCGCGAGGTCACGGCCCGCACTCTCACACTTACGGCCAAACACGCCGCGAGAACCTGAGCCGGTCCTTGGACAAGTCCAAACCCTTGAGAAATGACTTCTTCCTCAAGCACAGAGACCACAATCACAGTGTCTGATGCTAAACTGTCATTTTCTGAGCAAAAACACTTCCCATAGGAAGGAAAGATCATCAATTTTATCTTTTTAATATCTCACATCAGTAATATCTCTCTTTAATAGCCTTCTCTGAGATCAAATGTTGATTTGACCTGCTTCTCAGATGTTTTCACTAGAGTTTCAGAAGAGATCTTAAAGGCCGCATTTACATCACATGGTTCAAGTGATGCAATTCTGAGTTTTTTGGTGCAGAGAGCATGATTTTATATACTCTTTATTTCTCTTCTGGAATTTTAGGAGACAAAGTTGAGAACTGCAGGTAAATTAAATGAGATCAAATGGATGATAAGAGCCGCTCCACATTCATTTCACGTCACTGGATGTGACACATTTGGGTTTGTTTGTTTATTTTAAGAGACAAAGTTGATTCTTGAAGCATAACCGAGAGTCTGCTGAGATTTATGAGGAGAAATGTCACGTTTCCACAGGGATAATGTGTTTTTTAAACTAACTGACCTGGATTTCTTCTGCAGTGACGATCAGCACAACATCTCCATCTTGTTTTTATCATATACACAGATTATTTACTCAGTAACAGTTAAAATGATTGATTTGGCATCACGCTACGCAAAGTGCCGTACCCGTGTGGAATTATTAACAAATACACACGTCCACACGCTTGACGAAACATCTCGATTTACACAATCCCTCAGGCGAGTATCGCTGAGAGAACTGCTGGACAAACAAATAAATTTGTCCCATGTGGCGTCCAACCAGATCACGTTTCTCCACTGCTGTTTGTGATCTGCGCTGGAGTAATTAGCCTCGTCCGAAGAAAAAACTACAAAATAAAGTCTAAGCAGCCTAACGCAAGCTAAATGAAAGCCGTCCCGTAAAGAGAAAGTCAGCAGAGGCTGTGGGACCGTGTCAGTCACACATGAGAGACGTTTAGTGTTCGTGGACACTAATGATTAACCCAAACCTCTGGACACCAGCCAACTGCATTCATGCTGATTTTACCCCCCGGCGTCAGGAACATCACCATCACTCGCTTTTGTTCTCGAGGCTCAGAGAACACTGACGCTCTGTTCCACCACCACAGAGTTTGTTTAGATTGTTGGTTTTTCTATTTCACTAAAAAAAAAGGCACATTAGCAGCTAGTCTGAGTGAAAGTCAAAAACAGCTTGAAGACAGGAGAGATTTGCTGTGTGCATCCAGAGACATTATTCACTCCAAGTTCTTTGATTTATATTGACAGATAATTTGATTGCAATCTTTGGGCAGGTTTCACTGACACTACTTTCAATGCATTTCTAACATCCATTTATAGAGTATGAAGAGAACACACACTTTCTCTAACTAATCGTTGTTTAAAACTAGAATAAAACCCACTACAAAAAGTGCCTTTGTCATTATTTATAAAGTTTTGTGTTTTGTGCTTAAAAATTATGGTCTAAACTTTAACAATCAGCGCACATCTCGTTTACTATGAATATTGCAGACTTTAATTGCTCGTGATTCGTCTTCATTTGTAAGTCGTTTTGGATAAAAGCATCTGTTAAAATATTAATAATAATATTAATACATTATAATAATATTTAATAAACCTTATTAAGGTGTAAATTAAACTTTTTCATGGTAATAATAATTAATATTATAATTAATAAATTGTAATAATAATTATTAAACCTTATTAAGGTGTGAATGCATCTTTTTCATGGTAATAAAAATTAATAATATCATTAATAAATTGTAATAATAATTATTAAACCTTATTAAGGTGTAAATGTACCTTCTTCATGGTAATAATAATTAATATTATAATTAATGAATTTTAATAATTGATAAACCTTATTAAGGTGTAAATGCATCTTTTTTTACAGTAATAATAATTAATATTATAATTAATACATTTCAATAGATAATAATAATTAACACTATAATCAATAAATCCTATTAAGGTGTAAATGCGCCAGTAAGATTTCTTTTAAAGTAAGAAATCAATATTTTTATTTAGCAAGGACATTAAATTGATCAAAAGGGACAGTAACAACATTTATAATGTTACAAAAGATTCTATTTCAAATAAATTCTTTTCTTTTGAACTTTCTATTAATCAAAAAATCCTGAAAAATAAAATGAATGATGATTTCCTCAAAATTATGAAGCAGCACAACACTGATAATAAACATAAATGTTTCTTGAGCATCAAATCATCATATTAGAATGATTTCTGAAGGATCATGTGACACTGAAGACTGGAGTAATGATGCTGAAAATTCAGCTTTGATCACAGGATATAAATTACATTTTACTATATATTCACATAGAAAACAGTTATTAGTATTTCACTTCTTAACTTTCCATGCATGACGATGGGCTGATCATCAGAAGAAACACTGATGTACGTCATCTCTTAAATCATGAACTAAGAGCCAAAGTCTTTGTTCCACAGGTCAACGAGAGCTAATCTCTGCCATCTGACTCGTCCAGGCCTGGAGAGAAGATGCCAGCGCTGCAGGACAGATAATATAAGTTATTGTTTGAAACAGCGACGGCATGGACGAGCTTATCGCAGCTCTGCTAATCCCGTCAAAGCCTGAGAATTATGACAGGTCAGCGGTTGCCAAAACAATAGCCTTACGTCTGGCTTTCCTGCCGGCGAAATACGATTATTTACAACGAGTCTTATCTCTTGTTTTGGATAAGCGTTTGCAGTGCTTGCAACTCCAGCTCTTCGCTCACAACAAGACGCTAATGTTTTTAAGAGAAAAATATGACAGCTCAGCTAAAAAGAAATGTGTGTTTTGGCTTTTGTGCATTAAAATAAATACTTCATTTGAGTTTAATAAGTTAAAAAAAGGTAAAAGGTAAAAATATTGGGCGCTCATTCAATTGCAGAGAGTGCCGAACAACACAATGCATGAAAATAAAGGCTCTACTGAACATGTGCATTGCACTTCTGTCACTATACAGCTTAACAATGGGATATTATGGTGAAATACAAACCTACAATCAACTATAAATACACTTTTACAGTTGTAGCAGCGAGTAATCAGACCAAACTCTGTCACATTTGACCTTGCTCGGTAACAGTTATACTTTAGGCCTAGCATACTTAAATGAAAATGTTGATTCTTGGCCATTACATTGCAAATATACAGCCTGGTTACATACTGAACATGTTCTTGTGTTGGTGGAAACACATCAGTATTTGAGACGTCTGAGTCATTAAATGAGTTCAAGTTATTCAAGTTACTATAAAGTGTTTAACTAACTTTCTCAGCAAGATGCTGTTCAAACTGTTGCTCCACCATGACTTGAATTGAAAGAGAAAACTCACCATAGGAGGGATCGGTTTACATGAATGTCTTCTATATAAAGCCCCTTGTAGCGGCCCTAAAAAAAGAAAAAAGAAAGAAAACACATACATTTCAGTATATTAGATCCGTGCATTAGCTCTTAAAGTGACAGCAGCCTAATATTCCTGCTGCCGTCTGTGTCATTAATGTTAATCAAACAACAAATGATAAAGAGAAAATCACTCACTGCTCTTGACTGAATAACTTGTGTAACTTTAATAAGGATTAATCTACAACCTGAATTCCGGAAAAGTTGGGACGTTTTTTTACATTTGAATAAAATGAAAACTAAAAAACTTTCAAATCACATGAGCCAATATTTTATTCAAAATAGAACATAAATAACATAACAAATGTTTAAACTGAGAAATTACAATTTTATGCACAAAATGAGCTTATTTCAAATGTGACGACTGCTACAGGTCTCAGAATAGTTGGGACGGGGGCATGTTTACCATGGTGTAACATCTCCTCTTCTTTTAAAAACAGTCTGAAGATGTCTGGGCATCGAGGTTATGAGTTTCTGGAGCTTTGGTGTTGGAATTTGGTCCCATTCTTGCCTGATATAGGTTTCCAAGAGTTTGTGGTCGTCTTTGACCTATTTTTCTCTATAGGTGAAAGATCTGGACTGCACCCAGACTCTTCTACGACGAAGCCATGCTGTTGTAACAGCTGCAGTATGTGTTTTTGCATCATCCTGCTGAAATACACAAGACCCTCCCTGAAATCGTCTGGAGGGGAGCATTTGTATACCTTTATATACCTTTCAGCATTCATAGTGCCTTCCAAAACATGCAAGCCGCCCATACCGTATGCACTTATGCACCCCCATACCATCAGAGATGCTGGCTTTTGAACTGAATGCTGATAACACGCTGGAAGGTCTCCCTCCTCTTTAGCCCGGAGGACACGGCATCAGTAATTTCCAACAAGAATGTCAAATTTGGATTCGTCTGACCCACTTTGAAGCAGTCCATTTTAAATGAGCCTTGGCCCACAGGACGCGACGGCGCTTCTGAACTGTTCACATATGGCTTCCTTTCTGCATGACAGAGCTTTAGTTGGCATCTGCAGATGGCACAGCGGATTGTGTTTACTGACAGTGGTTTAGTTGGCATCTGCAGATGGCACAGCGGATTGTGTTTACTGACAGTGGTTTAGTTGGCATCTGCAGATGGCACGGCGGATTGTGTTTACCGACAGTGGTTTAGTTGGCATCTGCAGATGGCACAGCGGATTGTGTTTACTGACAGTGGTTTAGTTGGCATCTGCAGATGGCACGGCGGATTGTGTTTACTGACAGTGGTTTAGTTGGCATCTGCAGATGGCACGGCGGATTGTGTTTACCGACAGTGGTTTCTGGAAGTTTTCCTGGGCCCATTTAGTAATGTCATTGACACAATCATGCCGATGAGTGATGCAGTGTCGTCTGAGGGCCCGAAGAACACGGCCATGAGCTCTTTCACAGCTCTGCCCATCTTTACTTCTGAGAGACTCTGCCTCTCTAAGACATTCCTTTTATAGCTAATCATGTTACAGACCTGATATCAATTAACTTAATTAGTTGCTAGATGTTCTCCCAGCTGAATCAAAATGTCTTGCTTTTTCAGTCATTTGTTGCCCCCGTGCCAACTTTTTTGACACCGGTAGCAGGTATCAAATTTGAAATGAGCTCATTTAGTGGATAAAAGTGTAAAATTTCTCTGTTTAAAGGGGAACTCAGTAAGATTTGCGAAGCTCCCCCTACAGGTTCCTTCAGTGAATCACACTGTCGTAAATACTCCAAGCACAGCTCTGGACTACAACGACTACAACGCTCACCAGCGCAGTAGTTTTGCAAATACAGTACAAGAAATCTCAATGGAGGTGGGTAATTTTCGAAATTCTCTTATAAAGTCATAATATATACATTGTTTTTGAATTACCGTAAAGAATTTTGTCACTCTCGTGTGAACGTGAACATGAAGCGAGATTGTGTCGGGTCAGCGCAGCTCAACTTGCAAGTGCTGTTTTCTGGCGTAGACGTGCCAGAGGGGGTTAGTGCTCGCCTCAAACACACCACAAGTCAATTAACCATTGTAAGGACTTAGAAAACTATTTATGAAGGTAAAAAAAGTTACTTAGTTCTGCTTTAAACGTTTGTTATGTTCAATTGTGAATTAAATATTGGCTCATGTGATTTGAAAGTCTTTTAGTTTTCATTTTATTCAAAAAAACAAAACAAAAAACATCCCAACTTTTCTGGAATTCGGGTATGTTTAATTTATACAGTGAACACAATGCAGTGTTATTTTACATTTGATTACTTTATTACATTTCTGTAGGCCTAACTGAAAATTGGACTAACACCACTGAATAACACTGATCATCTCTTCATCACGGCACCTGTTAGTGGGTGGATATATTAGGCAGCAAGTGAACATTTTGTCCTCAAAGTCGATGTGTTAGAAGCAGGAAAAATGGGTGTAAGGATTTGAGTGAGTTTGACAAAGACCAAACTGTGATATCTAGATGATTGGGTCAGAGCATCTCCAAATCTGCAGCTCTTGTGGGGTGTTCCCGGTCTGCAGTGGTCAGTATCTATCAAAAGTGCTCCAAGGAAGGAACAGTGGTGAACCGGAGACAGGGTCAAGGGGCGACCAAGGCTCATTGATGGCTGGCCTGTGTGGTCCGATCCAACAAACGAGAGGAGTCCATGCCTCAACAGGTCAGGGCTGTTTTGGCAGCAAAAGAAGGACCAACACAATATTAGGAAGGTCATAATGTTATGCCTGATCAGTGTACATATATAAAAAACTCTATAGGTCAAAAAAGAAGCCATATCTAAACATGATCCAGAAGCGCAGGCGTTTTCTCTGGGCCAAGGCTCATTTAAAATGGACTGTGGCAAAGAGGAAAACTGTTCTGTGGTCAGACGAATCAAAATTTGAAGTTCTTTTTGGAAAACTGGGACGCCATGTCCTAAAGAGGACAAGGACAACCCAAGTTGTTATCAGCGCTCAGTTCAGAAGCTGCATCTCTGATGGTATGGGGTTGCATGAGTGCGTGTGGCATGGGCAGCTTACACATCTGGAAAGGCACCATCAATGCTGAAAGGTATATCCAAGTTCTAGAACAACATATGCTCCTATCCAGACGTCGTCTCTTTCAGGGAAGACCTTGCATTTTCCAACATGACAATGCCAGACCACATCAGTGCCACACAGTGGTAAACATGGCCTTGTCCCAACTTTTTTGAGATGTGTTGATGCCATGAAATTTAAAATCAACTTATTTTTCCCTTAAAATGACACATTTTCTCAGTTTAAACATTTGATATGTCATCTATGTTGTATTCTGAATAAAATATTGAAATTTGAAACTTCCACATCATTGCATTCTGTTTTTATTCACAATTTGTACAGTATCCCAACTTTTTTGGAATCGGGTTTAATTTAAAACCCTTAACTGATTGTTATACTTCATATAGAGGTCATGTTGAACTCTGCAGGTCATGTGCGGTTTCTAGTGTGTTTCTCAGTAAGTGTTTTCACTTCAGTCGAGTCTTTCAGACCTCGATCTGAACCCTGATGAGCAGTTCGGAGGAAAGCCACCAGTGTTCGCAGTAGACGACCTCAACGGCAGCACGCGGGAAGGCCAAGGGTTCAACGCGACCACATCTACTGTTCAGTGAGGTGAACACAAGCCAGAGCTTTATCTTCTTTATCACTACATCAGCTTCACACCGACAGCTCTGAACACAGAGAGACCAGCTGCTGTGATCTATCATCTATGTGCACAGAACAACTAAAACAGAACTGCACAACTAATGGTTGTTTCCAAACAGGTTTTCAAACTCCTACTCTTTCATCTGCACCCCAAACTCACTCTATTGGTGGCTTGTTGGGTTGCTCAAACAAGGTGAATGTTTTGAAGAGGTTTAATCATGTTATCCTGCATGTTTTGCTTCTTATTTTGATTGGATTACAGTATGACATCACAGCACAGCACAGCATGCATGTGCAAAAATAGCCAGAAAAACATCCAATAGTGAGTTGAGAGATGTGCCAACCTGTCAATCACACAGTCACCATAGCGACTATCACATGAGAAGGCCTGCTGTGTGAATGTGACAAAATCAGCCGGAGGAGCTCATGCTGAACTCTTCAACTCTCATCTGCTCCAGTTACAGATGCATTATAAACCTGCTCAAATTACCACAGGAATAAAAGATCTCAGTGTGATGCCAGTTCTGCTAGTTTTCACTCACTGCATCAGACTTTTTACATCTTCACTGTTGTTTTATATTCATTTATTTTCAGTTATGATTTCTATGTCTGTTTCATTGTGTAGCTCAGGCTGCTCAGTGTGTGTGTGTGTGTTGCTACAAAACAGATGTGCAAATAAAGTCTGATGGGTAGTGGTGTATGGAGGTCCAACCCTGCAGAAATTAAAAATGAATAAAAGAATAAATGCATAGATGAATTAATGAATGTAAATGACTTAATTTGATTTTTTTTGTATTTTACCCTTTATTTATTATTTTCTGTATTTTTTAAATTCATTCTTTACTTATTTAATTTCTTTTTCATTTATTTATTTATGCATTTATTTACTTTTTATAAGTATTTATTCTTATATTCATCGATTTATACATTGATTTATTTTTTAAATAAATTCAAGATTAAAATTAATTTCATCAAGTCATATATTCCTTTTAATTATTTTTCTATTATTACATTTATTTATTTTTAATTTCTGCAGGTTTAGACCTCCATCATGATGCACTGAAATATACCAAAAAAACAAAACAAAATAAACCAAAAAACTTAAATATATATAATATATATATAAAGAAAGAAAGAAAGATATCCATGCTTTCATTTAGGTGAATACTGATTTATTTAATAATCAATTAATTTATTATTGTATTATTATTATTACTATATATATATATTATACTATTTTCAGTTGAATTATATTTCAAGTTGACAATAATCAAAACATTTAAAAAGTTCTTTTAAAAGTTCATCAAATGTATGACGTTTCCAAAGTCAAAGAGTAATTGTGTTCTCAGTAAAAAATAATCTTGATCTCAATATTGGCCACAATAATCATGATTATGATTTCTGGTATAATCGAGCAGCACTAGTTTATACTGTGTTCATGGAGCGAGTCGAATCTGATGGGTGGATGAGAAGTGGGTCATATCGCAGTAATCTCTCTCACACGCACACACACTCACAGGTGGAGGTGCGGCTGCTGCCAGCGGTTGTGTTGCTCCACAGCTGTCATGACCTGCAGGAGGTGGAGACGAACGGCTCGACAGTTTTGTTTATGGCCATCAGGACTGCAGCCGCTCAGGCAATTGTTTGTGGAGCTTTGGACCACGGCCAAACGAAAGGAGAGAGAGATGGGGGGAGGACAGGAAAGAAAACAAAAAGTTTCATTTGTTAACTAGCTGGGAAACAGGGCTGACGGTCTAAAGCAATAGATTAGGAGCTAAACTACATGTTTGAAACAACTGATCCTGAAACATATTCTTGAACATTTCTGCTGCTGTTACACACACACACACACACACACACACACACACAGGATAATATCTTCAGTCATTTTGCTCCTCGAGTAAATGTTTTACGAATGTTTACACAGAGTAAAATCCAGAGTAAGAAAATAATTTATCAGTGTTCTCGTGTGAGATGCAGTTCTTTAACTCTGTGTTTTTCCCTCTTTCTCTTATCAGTGTTGTACTGGTGACTAAATCTCAGACACACGTATTTTCCCTCCACGGGCTTTTACACACACACACACACACACACACACACACACACACACACACACACACACACACTGGCTAAAGCAGCCGGGCTCTGGCCTGCGGGCACGTCTCCTTCATCTGTCCAATCCTGAGACACACGCCAGCAAAACTCACTCTAATTACTGCTGGAGAGATTCATTTGACTGCAGCTCTCGCGCTCCTGCCAACACTGGAGAAACTCCAGCATTCAAACGCTTCTGCAGCTCACACACACACACACACACACACACACACACACACACACACACACACACACACACACACACACACACACACACACACACACACACACACACAGGAGAAATGCAGAAGATCTGATCACGTCTGAGAGCATCAGAGTGAAATCAGACGTCTCTAATGGTACCAGTGCAGAGGAGGTCAGTGGGTTCATAATGGCTCTGTGTGTGTGTGTGTGTGTGTGTGTGTCACAGCTGTGAGAGGGAGTGACTCAGTAAACACTCCACCGACTCCCTCTGACCGCTGCAGCGCTCCATACGTGACTCAAACCGACCTGATACTACACCTATGAAATGAGTTATGAGCTGTTTAACTTATGAAACCCCATAATCACGATCATCGGTGTCAGACGTGCACGTGTTCATACACAAGAAGCAGTCTAATATTCAAAACAAAGCATTGTCCACTGATTCCTGTGTCTGTTTCATTGTGTTGCTCAGGCTGCAGTGATTTGGTGTATGTGTGTGTGTGTGTGTGTGTGTGTGTGTGTGTGTGTGTGTGTGTGTGTGTGTGTGTGTGTGTGTGTGTGTGTGTGTGTGTGTGTGTGTGTGTGTGTGTGTGTGTGTGTGTGTGTGTGTGTGTGTGTTGCTACAAAACAGATGTGCAAATAAAGTCTGATGGGCAGTGATGTATGGAGACCCAAACCTGGAAAAATGAAAAATTAATAAAAGAATAAATACTTAGATAAATTAATAAATGGAATAAATGACTTGATAAAACATATATAATTAATTTTTTCATTAAATGTAATCATGAATTTATTTTTGTATTATTTTGCCCTTTATTTATTTCCTGTATTTTTTTAAATGCATTTTTATGCTTTTTTTTTTACTTTATTTATTTTATTTCTTTTTCATTGACTTATTTATGCATTTATGTGTTTTTATATGTATATATATATATATATATATATTTTTTTTTTTTTCCATATTCATCGATTTATACATTATTTATTTTTTAAAATAAATTCATGATTAAAATACATTTAAAAAAAATTATATTTATTTTATCAAGTCATATATTCCTTTACTTATTATTTTCCTATTTATTTATAATTCCTTCAGGTTTGGGCCTCTATTGTGATGCACCGAAATTTACCAAAACCGAAATGAATGAGGTGAATACTGAAACAGAAAATAAAGTTTATTTCATAATCAATTAATTAATCAAATTTAACACTTAAAATAATAAAAAGCAGTTTTTATAGCAATTTTTAATAATTCTGCTCTAATTTGTTGGTGAAATATAAACATTAAAACATTCACAACACATTTATTCACACATTAAATAATAAAGACATCACTATGTTATGTAAAACTAAATAATATGTAATATTGTGCATATATTTATCAAAATGCTCATCTCTAGAGTATTTTAACTATGACTATTTTTGGTCATTAAATGGCTATAAATGTTTTGTGACATATTGTTCTCCAGCTGTTTTATTGATGTCTTTCCGCAGTTAAAACACTGATTGATTGATTGCATGAGACACGATTCACTTCAGTAAGTTGTTCTGTATCTTTCAACATTCCTTCTGATGTTCATTCACGTTTATTTGGTGCTGTCACTAGTAGTCAAGAGGAAGAGATGATGGGTTCATTTACGCGAAGAGCGTCAAAACCACAATTATTGTTTGAATTTTCAAAAGCACAAATCTTATTTGATGGGAGGAGCTAAATGATGTTTAGTGAAATTTTGTTCACACATCAACTAAAAACAGACCTCGGTTCAAGATCGGTTCGAATCGAGTATGTTCAACCCAGCGCTAGTGTTCAACCGACATGTTTACCTGTTTATTCACGCACTGATTCAAAGCGTCCCTCTGTAGTGCTCACTGCAGAACGAGTCTGTAGACTATAGCATTAGCATGTTTCTGACCCGTTTTCAAATCGTTTAAACAATGCCAAAGTCATGGGTTTGATTTCCAGAGAATGCATGAACTGATATACACCTTGAACGCAGTATAAATGCATCATTGTAAATGTCAATCGCTCTCAGTTAATCTGTTTTGAACGTTCACAGAACCAGTTGAACCGGTCGCTGATACAGACGCTGTAATCTGGAGGGTTTGGGCTCATGGCAGCACGTCTGGAGCTCTCGGCTACTTTCAGATCGTTTCGAATAAATGAGCCACACAAACAAACAGAGTGAGTCAGAAATCTGTGCTGAACGCTTTGTTTTGGATACAACACCTCAAACACCATCACAACAGACACATGCTACCGGCTTCATTAGCACGCACAGAGACTGTTTATATGAGTATCTTCTCTCAGAGCTTCTGAGACACACACACACACACACACACACACACACACACACACACACAGTGGACTAGAGTTAATGAAGAGGTTTCCTGTTACTCTGCCATGCTTCGTCTTTTTCTCTCATGTGTCTCCAGGGCAAAACAAAACTACGGTTCTGCACTATATCAGCTGTGCTATTAAAACAAAAACAATCTGTGATATGATGCTGATTTCCACAGAAAATAATAAAAGTGAGAATAGCATTTACAGTGACTCTTACAATGAAAGTCCTCATCTTTCTGGTTTCTGTCTGTATGTAAAAGTGGCAGGAGTTAAAAATTGGATATAAACTTTGCTCAGACAAGGTGGTGATTCTATCACATTACTCTCATATTAACATATTTAAAGTTTTCTTTAAGAGGGGTTATACTCAAATGACGTATTTTAATGTTTATCATGTGTGTTTTGCCACATAGACATCTGCTATAAGTGCATTTCTGTCACTAGCTTGCACCGACTAGCTTGTGTCACTAGAGTGTCACGGATTGTACAGAGACAAACTGGTCAGATCCATGTGCAGCATTTAATGGGGAAATCCAGAACGTAATCCACAGACAGGCAAGGGTTAAAATCCATAAAGTAGAAACAAGAAACACAAAAACCAAAAACCAAAACAGAGACCAGGAAAATCATACATGAAAACACCATAACCAAAGCAGAAAACAAACCGGGTATAAATAGGCAGACACTAATGATGAAACACAAAACAGCTGGGTGCAATGAACGGGATAATGAGTCCAGGAAGTGGGTTATGGGAAATGAAGTCCAAGGGGTGAAAACAAGAGTCCGGGTTGGCAGACAAGGGCACTCCCAGTAATGATCATGATATAGAGATGCACCGATATATCGGCCAATAATCGGTATCGGCTGATCAAAGCAAATTTTCACACCATCGGATATCGGCCAATAATCAGGGCTGATATATCCTGTCAATCAAAAGAGGGCAGAAAATGCACTGAATTTGGGCTTTGTGTAAAGAGAATGCTAAGAAACCAGTTTGATGTTCAATATTAATAGTAATTATATGAATTAATAACATACAGAAAGTTAAGAAATATTAATTTAATCTTCAGAGTTTAGTTTGTGTTACTATTAATTTGAGTAATCAGGTCAGTACTGTGTTCATTATAAAAAATATGTCCACTGCGATAACTTGTCCTTTTAACATTTAAGGGGTTTTCCCGTGACTGACAGCGCTAGTCAAAGCATTTGTCAGTTGTGTCTTGTTCCGTGTTCACAACTATTTCAATGTAAAAGTCTTCGCTACTGACTGACTCACTCATAAAGACAGTCTTTGGCGCCATCTAATGGTGTAATAATGTAACTTCTGTTGCTGTTCACAGTCAGGGACTATTTTTCCTGGCGGAAGAAATGCTTTTAGTGATTTTACTTTATGAAAGTTGCATTGATGCATATTTTTGTTTTTAATATTTGTATTGTGTGGTAACCGTTTTATAAAAGCAATAATGTACTCAAGGCTAGTGCTGTATCGTGAATAAGTCACTGCTGAAGGGGTCACTCCGCTTCGCGTCATGCCTAACAACACCCTTCAGCCGTGACTTATTCACGATATATAGCACTAGCCTCGAGTACATTATTGCTTACTAATGAAATTGTCATTAATTTAAAAGAAGGTATAAAAGGCAGAACCCCCAAACTATCTGTATAGTTATCAGTATCGGCAGATTTCACTCTGAATAATCGGATATCGGTAGAGAAATTTTGTACCAGTGCATCTCTAATTTAGTTCAATTCAATTCAATATAACACTCCACAAGTTTCTTATACTGAAACTTCACCCAAATAAGAGAACAAATATCACATTAGCAGTCAAAAACACATCAAATATTCAGATACTACATTGTGAGATCAAGCATGTGATGAAAAGTTATGCAAGATGTGATAAAACAGCATTTTGCTACAGTCAATCACAAACTGCTGTTTGAGGTTCTGACTAAACGAGTGCATGTTTTAAAGACAATAAATAAGCAATTGCCTCCCAGTGTGTGTGTGTGTGTGTGTGTGTGTGTGTGTGTTGGCTGTTATTGCCGTGAGTCTGATCTGTGGTTTGTCAGCATTGAAGTGCTTTTGCTCTGCCAACAGATACTTTATTATGGTGAGCATTTATTAATTATACATCAATCATGACAAACATTATTGCCATTCAGTCTCTTAACCGTTTTATGTCCTTACAGATATTTTTGTCTTTTTTTTAGTTTTTTTTTTTTTTTTTTTGTGTGCTAATTTTGCCTGTGTTAATGCCAACTGCATAAATTTTGGCACAAGTGTGTATTACTATTAGAATTGTATTATTTCACCCTCATTTCCTTTAATAAATCTATTCTGCACTAGTAACACAAAATAGTTCCTCTCAGGACCAAAAATGTCCCCATTGAAAACCATTAAAACTGCAATTTCTAATCACAGGGCCATTTAACTATAAAATGATGCAGTCTTGGTTAATATACTTTTATTCTGTTGGCAAGGCTTCAAAATTTTAATTTTTAATATCTTTTACCAGATGGTGCCATTTTCTCAGGTTTGGTCTATAAGGCAAATACTCACTTTATTTCTGTTTTCTGATTCTGCATATTATAGAGCCAATTAGATAAATTATGCAGCTATAATTGTATGGATGTCAGAGTGTGGTTTGTATGTGTGTAATAAAAATATTGTGTGTGCATGTGTAATATATGAGAGAGAAAAACCCTACTGTAAATCACAAATCCAAGTGCCGTGTGCACCAATGGAGTTTTGCTGGAATCTAATGAGGAAAATTTGGTAACAAAATCTTACTGAAAGCTCATTTTTTGAGATATCAACCTCAAATTTGGAACACAACTTATTTAGATTTTTGGCTTTGATTTTATAGCAGTTTAAGAGTTCAACATGTTTCATAAAATATATATTTTAGATAAAATACTGTTCATAAATCATTTTCATAAACTGCTATAACTTGTCTTATTTTCACTCGTTATGCTATATTATCATCAAATACTGGATTTAATCTTATTATCAACTTGTTTTCTTTCAATTATCACAGGTTTTGTGTTTCTTTGTGGATCTGATTGGTCATAGGCCTCATTGATCTGAGCTCAGTTTTTGAGAGAAAAAAAGACGCATAAACTCATAAATGAGCCCTATGATCAGCCAGATTAAAAAAAGCCAGAAAAACTTGTGCTAATTGAAAGAAAACAAGTTGACAAAAAGATTGAAATCAGATATTAACATAATCAGAGATTTTAAAGCATTTTTTTTTGTAGCCTGGTCTTTTTCGACCAGGTAACACCACAAGTGTAACAAAGTCCCAAAAAAAAGAAAAATCCAAAGTTTTTTTTCTTTTCTTTTTTTTTTTTTTTTGAGAGAAGTTAGGGTTCTAGCCTGTGTGAGCAAAGCCAGTAAGTTTTAGTTCAGATTCAACAACAGTAATTAGAATTTATGGGAAAAAGAAAATCCTCTCCGCTTCAAAATAACTGAAGCACAAAATAAGGTTTAAAGAACATGTAGATGGAAAAGAAAAGTATCATGGTGGCAGTAAAGGGTTAACCGTGGAGGCAAGCTCGTGTGTGTTGATTGGCTCCTCAGACGTAAACAAGATCGGCACTTGTCGGTGACCCCGTGCCTGACCTCAGAGATAGACGCTGGGGCTAATGGGTGTCTCTTTCTGAGCGAACAGCTCGAGAACACAGAGGCCATTGTTTGTGAGGCAGCGCTGCCAAGACTCCATCCTCACTGAAAAGTGCTGAGCCAAGCAGAGCCGCTGCCGGAGGCGTTCAATCCCACAATCCCCCCCGCCCGAGTCTCTCTCCTGTAACAAACGCACTCCAGACGACTTCATATCTGCTCCAGCTTCACTGCAATGGTGCTCCTGATGCGTGCATGTCTGGAAAATGCATATCTATTCTTAACCCTGTAAAGCCTGACAAATTTCAGAAAGTTCCCCAGCTCAAATTTTTGATTTTGTTAATAGTTTTTCTGTAGAAAGACAAATAAATAGTGATGAAAGCCCAAATATTAAACATCACAGATTAATATTTACTGAGTAATCACTGTTTTGTAGATGAGGATCAAAATGACCATTTTCACCAAATTAGAGGAGTGTAAAATGACTTTATAAAGATGGCAGCATCATTATTTTATTTTCACACAGAGATTGGAAGATCTATTAGTGAAATCTGTTGACTTTATCAATCTGTGTTTCATTATATGCCAACAGTGACCGTTCAAACATGGTGAAAAGCACTTCTTGTGTTCTTTTCCTCAAGTTTGCATGTCTGTAACTCAAGAAGTGTTAAAGATATCTTAATATCCGTTTAGATTCTGGTTCTGAACAAACTTTTCTTCTGGTATCTTCATTTTAAAGGCCCTCGATGGTTCAATCCCAGAGATATGGAGATCTTAATGCGGCTCCATGAGTAAATTGTGCATATTTTCAGTGGTCAAAAAACAAATATGGGTCAGTTTGTATATTTTACTTATTTTATTTTAATGTGGAATATCTGAAGAACAAATAATGTCGAAACTAGAAATGTATCTTGTGTTTTCAACATGCCTGTCTGAGTGCCATAAATACTCCTTTTCCAAAGTTGTCATGCCTGTAACTAAAAATATTAAAGATATCTTAATATCCTTCTAGATTCTCATTATTAATAAACTTTTCTTTAGGAATTTTCATTTTCAAGGCCCTATATAGTTCAGTCCCAGAGATATGGGGATCTCAAAGCAGCTCCATGTTCAGATTGTTGAATTTTACCCATTTTCAGTGGTCAAAAACCAAATGTGGGTCACTTTGCACACAGAAGATACTGATTGCATTTAAAGAGGAATATCTGAAGAATAAATAATCTTGAAACTAGAAATATATCTTGTTTCCCTCTAGAAGAATTGCATAAAACAAAACTCTCTGAGCACCAAAAATCCACTGAAAATGGTTTAGTTGAGGCACATTAATTTGTCTTTATAAGAATCTATCTTTGAATCAGTTTTAGGGATATTTGAACGATGGGATTTTATTCTGAAGATTCTGAAGCTACCAAGAGTTCAAATACACAGTATCATGACGACACGTTACCACAATGACATCCCTAAATCTGAGATTGAACCATAAAATGAAGATTACAAAAGAAAAGTTTCATGAGAACAAGAATCTAAAATGACATAAAGATATATTTAACACTTCTTGAATTAAAGACATGTAAACTTGGGAAAAAGGTTTGTTTTTGGCACTCAGAGAGGTGTTGTGTTCAATTGTTTTGATAGAGGAAAACAAGATACATTCTAGTTTCAGTGTTATTTTTTCTTCAGACGTTCATCTTTAAACACAAAAACTATTAAAAAGTTACTTACATTTGGTTCTTGACCATTGAAAATGGGTAAAATTCAACAATCTGAACATGGAGTCACATTGAGATCCCAATATCTCTGGGACTGAACTATATAGGGCCTTAATAATGGAGATTTCAAAAGAAAAGTTTATTAAGAATCAAAATCTAGAAGGATATTAAGATATCTTGAATATTTTTAGAATTAATTTATTTATGGCACTCAGAGAGGTATGTTATATGCAACTAGTTTCGACATTATTTGTTCTTCAGATATTCCTTCAATATCATCTTTATACAAAGTGACCCACATTTTATTTTTAATCACTGAAAAAATGTGTACAATTTACTCATGGAGCCGCATTAAGATCTCCATATCTCTGGGATTGAACCATCGAGGGCCTTTAAAATGAAGATACCAAAAGAAAAGTTTGTTCAGAACCAGAATCTAAACGGATATTAAGATATCTTTAACACTTCTTGAGTTACAGACATGCAAACTTGAGGAAAAGAACACAAGAAGTGCTTTTCACCATGTTTGAACGGTCACTGTTGGCATATAATGAAACACAGATTGATAAAGTCAACAGATTTCACTAATAGACCTCAGACATGTTACGAAAGTAAAACCTCAAAACTGACCAGTGCATGATAAAACAATGGTTTTGACCTCTATCACCTCTACCACTTTCATAAGGTCATCAGTGTTTTAATCTTAATCATCGTCTAGGACAAATCGACTGACATGAACATCAAACGAGTCCCTCCTGCAGCTGTGCATCGACTAAAGTAATGTGACCTTTCTGAAAACTGACATTAATTCAGTCAGAACCTTCCTGTTTGCACTATAAATGGGCACGAGGCTCAGAACGGACTTTAATGACAGCCGTGTGACGCCAGGGCTCGGGTCACGTGATCGTGTGTGACAGGCGCTCATTAGTGTGGGCAGCAGCATGGCAGAGCGGCTGCATTAATGACCTCGCTCTGGGAGAGACAAACAGCGGGCAGCGGCGCTGCCAAACGCCTGGATAGTTTCGCGTCTCCAGCAGCTCCAATACCGTACAGTTCATTACGCTTCTGCACGACGTGACGCCAATAAACAGCCTCAGGGTGCTTGACTCGCTCTAGTTCAACAAACTACAACATATTACACTGGTTTAACTACAATAATAGACGTACAGAAGCACAAACACATGAAATCTCCTGCCAAACTGAAGATGAAACACTGTTGTTATTGTTGATTAAACAAGGGGGATCTCACATTTTACATAATAAATGTAGATTAAATACACTAAAAAGCGCTACATACATTGATACTTAGAAGCTGCGCTTGACCAAGTTAGTAGTAGTGTTGCTAGTTTAGTTAGTTAATAATAATGATTCAAAAACTGAGACTTTAATATGATTTTATTGATAAAAGTGTACCAATGAAACAACCAAAAAAACTTCAGAAAAGTATTTTGTAGAGCAAAGCTCTTATGTACAGCATATTGCACTATATAACAAAAACTAGAACTTCCATACTGTATCAAAAACAGAAACAAAACCAACGTGAGGAGTGCAGAGTACAGTCCCAATGTTTACACACATGCTACATCTTCGCTGGGTCTCATTTCTCGGTGTACAGTGAGTGTGTGAGCCTCGAGACTAGATGGATCCGTACGTTACTTACAATAAATGGCTTTCTGAATGGGTTCATTTCAATGTAAATCATCAGCTGTTGGACATACGAAGGCCCAGGCAGAATATGCCAACCATGATTGTGTGGCAAAATCTGGAACTGCAGATGACAAGGAATGTTTTGAGATTGAAAAAGCGCTCGATCACAGTTGACAAAAACATCTGCCTTCACCAATTTCAGAAAGAAAATCCATTTTAGAAACCAAAACCAATGAGCCCCAGTCAATATCAACTTACAAAACGACAAGAACAAAACAAAGATGGAGTGAAATACAGTTAAAGACACTGTTGGCTTCATCATGGGTTGTTGATTTCAGACTAATACGGGCACCGTCTGAATCAAAAACATTGAAGACAAAAAAAAAAAATTCCTGACATCTCAAGATCTTGAGAAGAGCGACATGTTAGAGATACTATAACACTGGGATACGAGAACTCTTGAGATTCAATCAAACACAAAGTACTTTCCAGTGCATGTAAAAAGAGAGAAACAGAGATAAAGCACTTCACAAGGTTAGTTTCATGAACACAAACTGCGACTGTCTTCAAGACCTCCAGTTATGACGGGATTCCGATTGAACGCAATGATCTTTAGGATATTGGAGAGATTGAACAAGGTTTTAGACCCTCAGAAGCAGAATTCATTTCATGAAAAGATTGAGTGAAGCTCACAAGATGCATAACAAACATGTCCAAGTCATATTTCACCCCAAAATCAGATGAAAAACATCTTATATGTTTCAGAACTAGGTCTCAAACTGTGTTCAGATTTGCTCAAAACTCCAAGTCAAATATCTTAATTTAATGTATTAATAAAAGTGGCGGGCCAGCGATGAGAACAAGTTTCTGTGCAAACATTCAATAAACACAGTGCATTAATATAGAACGGTGATTAAACTATCTGTGCATCGAGTATTCAGGCAGATCATGGTATCAAATATATTACAACTAATTCATAAATATAATTTATTTATATTTCAATTTATTTACGCAACTTTTTCTACTCGATTTTGTAGGGAAAAATACAACCAGGACATGTTTTTTGTGAGATTAACAATATGTAACCTAATTATACAATCCGGATTCTTCTGATTTCACTCGTGCTCAGTTCTTCTGATGGCACTTAGTTGATTTGAACAAACAGAACAACAGTGACCAGATTAAAATCATCCTAAACCTCCTTCAGCAACACAACAAACACGAGAAATGCACAACAACAAAACGTTAGTATAAACAAGGGATATAAAGAAAGGAATTGCACAATGAAATGTATACAGTAGCAACGGGCCAATATACACACACACAAAAAAGGAACAAAATAAATAAGAAAAAATAAAAATAAATAAGGAGTGGAGGAGTGCACATTCGTGAGCGAGGGCTCGATGAGGCGGATGAGGGCGCGACACTGGCTCAGCGTTCACAATCTGCAGGAAACTCACGTTCACCTCGCGCAACATTCAACATGCTTCAACATGCTCTCAGCCGCGGCCCAAATCGCTCTCGAGAACTGTACCTGTACCCTAATGATGTACCAGTGGAGCTGACGGATAACCAGTACAGACCCCCGAAACCAGCACATCCCAGTCGTACTCCACCTCAAAACCAGAAGAAACGGGAGCCTGTTGGCCATTACTTTGCATTGGCATTGTTATTATTGTCATGAATTTGAATTTGCATCATTATTTTCCTGTTTATTACTACACAGGAATTTAATAAATACACAGTAAAAACGCTGGGTTCAAAAATAACCCAAGTTGGGTTAAAAATGGACAAACCCAGCAATTTTAGGTTCATTTTAATCCAGCCATATAGTAATTTTTCAACGATAGTTGAGTTAAATAAAACTACCCAGCAGGTTGAGCAAATTTTTAACCCAACCGCTGGGTTAAAACAACCCAATCGCTGTGTTTGTCCATATTTAACCCAACTTGGGTTGTTTTTAACCCAGCATTTCAATTGTAGACTTGACAATTGTTCTGTATTCAACTTAATACTGTATTTCAGTGATGAAAATCATCCAGATGTTTAATCATTAATTAAATTAATGAAGATGTATACTTTACTTGAGACACTATTATATTTTTTATTAATATTTTGAATCTGTTTTTATTTTCTTCCATTTTCATTTTAATTTTGGTTAAAGTTTTTAATAGCCGTTTAATGGTTTTAGTTATATTAGTACATCAATTTAAACTAAATGCAAATATGAAATGTCTTTGGAACTGGCTGAAATAAAATAAGTTTTTGTTTTATATTTGATTTTATTTCAAGTAATGAAAATGTTTTTATGGTTTCAGAACCCTGGTAAACAACTAAACTAAATGCACCTAAGAATAAGTTAAAATGCAAAATGATTCTTGTTTCTTTCTTTTGATTTTTGGGGTGAAATATGATCTGAATGTTGCTGGATTTTAATATTTGACACGGTTCTGATAAATGATGAGGACTTTCATCTGTATTGTCTTCAAAATGTGAAACAAAAACAAAAGTGTATGCTTTCCTTCATTTAATCATTCTGCCAACATCTCCGATTAGAAACAAATGAACTGCATGTTGGCGGGAAAGTTTCACGAAATATGTGTCACTCCTTCAAGATGAAAAACAAACAAAAATACAAATCAGAGGAACAGCATTGAATGCATCAGTGTCTTCAAACATAATAATTACAGTCTTCAGAAGAACTTCTTCCTCACGTCTTTTACAAATAAAGTAGTGGTCCTATTTAAAAAAAAAACAAGAAAAGAAATTTACACCACCAAAACTTTACAGATCACCTAGTATAAAAGTAGAAAATAAAACAGGAAAATCGAAAGCGCCAAGTGTCCTGAGAGGAGAAACAATGCAGTCGCTTCACAGATTTACACAGTATTGCTCGCAGGCCATGAAACTGATGGCCAGGATGAAGAGAACCACAGTTTTAGCTGATATATAAAAACAAAATGACATGTGAAGAGAGCCGACGAATACAATAAGGCTGAGGCTGATATGTTTGCTGTATGTTAGTGTAAACACAGTCTAGGTCGTTCTGTTCGTGTCGTAGGCACACAAATGATCTTCGATATGTGAAAACAGGTTTGTATCTATTGGCCATTTCAAATTGAGTGGATTGAAGTACCTGAGTGAGTTGGAGACGTGAAGTCAACATTTTTGCTGTTTATACAGTAACACTTTACAATAAGGTCCCATTAGTGCATCAACTAACAATGAGCAGTGATTGGGATGTTTTAACCCTGTGATTGGGATGTTTTAACCCTGTGATTGGGATGTTTTAACCCTGTGATTGGGATGTTTTAACCCTGTGATTGGGTTGTTTTAACCCAGCGATTGGGTTGTTTTAACCCAGCGATTGGGTTGTTTTAACCCTGTGATTGGGTTGTTTTAACCCTGTGATTGGGTTGTTTTTAACCCAGCGATTGGGATGTTTTAACCCTGTGATTGGGTTGTTTTAACCCAGCGATTGGGTTGTTTTAACCCTGTGATTGGGTTGTTTTAACCCAGCGTTTGGGATGTTTTCACCCAGCGATTGGGATGTTTTAACCCAGCATTTGGGATGTTTAAACCCAGTGATTGGGATGTTTTAACCCTGCGATTGGGTTGTTTTAACCCAGCGATTGGGATGTTTTAACCCAGCGTTTGGGATGTTTTAACCCAGCGATTGGGTTGTTTTAACCCAGCATTTGGGATGTTTAAACCCAGTGATTGGGATGTTTTAACCCTGCGATTGGGTTGTTTTAACCCAGCGATTGGGATGTTTTAACCCAGCGTTTGGGATGTTTTAACCCAGCGATTGGGTTGTTTTAACCCAGCATTTGGGATGTTTAAACCCAGTGATTGGGATGTTTTAACCCTGCGATTGGGTTGTTTTAACCCAGCGATTGGGTTGTTTTAACCCAGCGATTGGGTTGTTTTAACCCTGTGATTGGGTTGTTTTAACCCTGTGATTGGGTTGTTTTTAACCCAGCGATTGGGATGTTTTAACCCTGTGATTGGGTTGTTTTAACCCAGCGATTGGGTTGTTTTAACCCTGTGATTGGGTTGTTTTAACCCAGCGTTTGGGATGTTTTCACCCAGCGATTGGGATGTTTTAACCCAGCATTTGGGATGTTTAAACCCAGTGATTGGGATGTTTTAACCCTGCGATTGGGTTGTTTTAACCCAGCGATTGGGATGTTTTAACCCAGCGTTTGGGATGTTTTAACCCAGCGATTGGGTTGTTTTAACCCAGCGTTTGGGATGTTTTAACCCAGCGGTTGGGTTTTTTTAACGCAGCGGTTGAATTGTTTTAACCCAGCAATTGGGTTGTTTTAACCCAGCGTTTGGGATGTTTTAACCCAGCGTTTGGGGTGTTTTAACCCAGCGTTTGGGATGTTTTAACCCAGCGATTGAGTTGTTTTAACGCAGCGGTTCAATTGTTTTAACCCAGCAATTGGGTTGTTTTAACCCTGCGATTGGGTTGTTTTAACCCTGCGATTGGGTTGTTTTAACCCAGCAATTGGGTTGTTTTAACCCAGCGATTTGGATGTTTTAACCCAGCATTTGGGATGTTTTAACCCAGCGTTTGTGATGTTTTAACCCAGCGTTTGTGATGTTTTAACCCAGCGTTTGTGATGTTTTAACCCAGCGATTGGGTTGTTTCAACCTAGCGGTTGGGTTGTTTTAACCCAGCAATTGGATAGTCCTAAATGCAGTGGTTAAGTTGTTTTAACGCAGCGATTGGGTTGGGTTGCAACAGTAATCATCAAAAGGTGAACATTTATTAATAAGCAATTTTATAAATGTCTATTGTTTACTTATTATTCATTAAACTTATTAATAAATGTTCACTTCCAACATATTTTGGGTTCATTTTAAGCAAGCAATGCAATAATTTTTAAACAATAGTTGGGGTAAATAAAACTACCCAGCAGGTTTGGCAAACATTTAACCCAAACGCTGGTTCAAAATAACCCAATCGTTGGGTTTGTCTATTTTTAACCCAACTTTTGTTGTTTTTAACCCAGCATTTTTTAGAGTATGATATTATATACATTAAGATGCTTTAGAAGTATTTATCATTGTTAGTTCATGTTAACTAATGTTAACAACTGAAAACTTATTGTAAAGTATTACCATTTATTCTAATATTTCCCAAAATTTGGTGCATTTTTAAGGCCTGATTAAACCATATATTGGTAACACTTTACAACAAGATCTCATTTGTTAACATAACAATGGACAACATATTCTTACAGCATTTATTAACCTTTGTTAATGTTCATATGAGTTCAAAGTGCATTAAATAATGATAACAGATTCAACTTTTGATCTTAATAATGTTTCAGTTAATGTTGAGATTAAAAGAATTGTTCAGTGTTAGTTCATGTTTACAAATGAAACCTTATTGTAAAGTGTAACCTCAATATTTTTGAGCAGTTTTTTTTTAACATGATATTTTCGCAATATTACTGGATTGTAAAGTTTGATGCTGTTGATTGTTGACTAGCTGGATGCCAAGAACTGAAATCAAATGAAATAAAAAGACAATAACAGCAGTACATCAACTCTTCATCAAACCCTCTTCGGTTGCTTGACAAACACAAGGATGTCTAGATCGTATTCAAAGTATTTAAAAAAACAGAAAGAACGATAAAAATTCAACAATGATGTAATAAAAGGTAAATAGAACATCAAAACACCAAGAAAAATTGAGGTGCAAAAAGCTTTGTTCTGAGAAACGGCCTCTTTGGAGATTTGTAAGTGACGTCCTGGGAGATTTCTGAAGGAAAAGCCCCATCCACCGTCCTCGTATCTTCATCCGTCCGCTTCGGCGGTGGCGTGGGACGGTAAGGCATTCCCAAGACTCGCAGAGGTCATTCGAATACACGTACGGAAGTGCAAAGAAACTTAAACACCGACAGCATACTGTACAAAATACCTCAAAATGTTTATGAAAATATTCCTGTTAGAATCTCAAGAACATCATGGCATCTTCGTAGGGGGAAAAGAGGTTACCATAAAAAACCGTCCCCCGTCCTGCGGAGGCGTCTTCTTTTCAGTCTTTGTTTTTCCCCCCTCAAAACCCGTGTTAGATATCAGACAGTGCCGTTAAACGTCCCGCTCCGTGATGTGGACTGGGACACGGATGGCAGTTTGTTTTTGTTTCACCTGCGATTTGCCCTCCCGTCCCGAGCGTCGGCGTCTCTCCTGAACAGGAGCGCGTAAAACGCCACTGCCACACGCCACCACAGGGGCTCCTGGTTCCTTTGGTTTCTGTGATGCTGCCAAACACAAATAAAACGAACCAAATTAATCACACATATTGAAGCAGAACAGCAGTAATGAGTAGGTTCGGGAATCGTAAATCGATTCCATGTGCAAGAAGATGCGAAAAGAGAACGCAATTTGGCAGCCGCCTCTCATATAGTGTGCGAATACTGAACTGAGTTCTCTTTTGCATCTTCTTGCGCTAGAAAGGACAAATACACAAAAAAATATGTCAAAATATCAATTGAGAAAGAAAACGCATGTGTATCAGTATATTGGATCAGTGCATTTGGCCTTAAAGTGACAGCAGCCTAATAAACCTGCTGCTCTCTGTGTCATTAATGTTAATCAAAGAACAAAAGACAAAGAGAAACTCACTCACTGATCGTGACTGAATAACTTTTGTAACTTAAATAAGGATTAATCAACATTTTATTTATAAAAAGCACACTATGCATTATTTATTTATTTATTTATTCGTTTTTTTTGTGTTTTTTTTTTAACCATATTGGAATTGATAACAATCAGAATCAATAAACAGAATTGGAATTGGAATCAGAATTGCTTTATATTATATATATATATATATATATATATATATATATATATATATATATATATATATATATATATATATATATATATATATATATATATATATTTTTTTTTTTTTTTTTTTTTTATTATTGAAAATATATTTACAATGTATTTTCCAAAATATAACAACAAAAAATATTTTTTTTTAATATTTTTGCATTTACCCAAAATGTAAAAATGCATTTTCATGCTCATTGAAGTATGAAAAATATATTTCCTTAAGCCATGCTCTTTACAACATATATTTAGAATGCATTTAAAATAGGTCAGAATTTATTTTAACCCTATTGCTGTATGAGACAATACATTGAAATAACATCACTCATATCACATCTTATGACATTGACGTAACATGGGTGAATATGGGTGAGCGTGAGGAGGACACAGTGATGTAATAGGTGGGTAAACACTGTGAAACCCAGACACCGGAAAACACTGGCAATATTTCCACAACAAACGCTGTCTGTTCCAGATACAAAGAGGCCACAGACTCCGAATGACAGCTGTCACCTTCATATACAGGAGATCAGACACGTTCCCATTATAACATTACACCGAACACATGTTCACACATTCCAAGAGTCCAATATGAACACTTTAAATTAGAATAAAATTGAGCTTTGGTGAGTAAATATGCCAATGCAACATAATGAGGTTTACACTGAATTAGAATACAGATAGTAGTAGTCCAGTCTTTGTGATGTTTCTAATTAAAATTATGCAAAATGTGGATTCAAGAACAATAAGTCATATTTTTGCCTTTTAATTCTTCTCAATTCAGCCGCCATTGGCAGGTGTAATATGTGAGAAGGTGAAGCTGTCAGAATAATGTGATGTCACATTTCTCATGATGTCATCAGACACATGTGATCCACGCAGCGTCTAGTAATAAAGATGATAGATGGGCAACTCTCACGCTCTCGAGTCGTTCTTCCTGGCACTGAGGAGAATTGGATTTGGAAGATTAAGCGGATAATACTACCACTGTCATTGAGGGAGGGAAGATAAGATAATTTCACTAAATAGGATTACGGTGCTCTTGAGGCAGGGTGGAGATGCACACACACACACAAATACACATCTGTATTTCAGCTGGCTCAGCTCTCTAGAGAGAGACGAAGCCCAGTCCTACAGCCCGGCACTGATAGCACATCTGTTGCTTTCACAGACAAGTCATAAAGTACGAGCTGAAGTCCTCCCAGTAACTCAGCCCTCTAAAGCTGTCAGACACATTACAAATAACAACACTCACATGCACTTTCAGAGCTGTAAAACACATTTAACACACACTACCAGTCAAAACCGCTCCAGCACACGTTAATTAGAAGAATGTCTACGAAACAAATCTTTATGCATTTGTGCTGAAACCTTTAGATTGCCAGGTTTTTAAGATCATGAGACTGTATTATATGATGCTTTTTAATGCTTTCCTTTAGTGTGTAAAGTATCAGTTTGTGCATGTATACGATCTGGAAAGCTACAGAGCGCATAGTCTCCCACAAAGAGATTTATTCTATCTAACAGAGAACAGTGATCCAGACCTGCCTAAAACTTATTTCTGTCATGACAACTCTCAAGTGTTTGGCATGTTAAAGGATATGACAATGTTGATATGTTTGGTCCTAACAGAATAGATCAGCTATGCTGCTGCAGTTATTGTTATTGCTATTATTACTGCTGCTACTGCTGTTGGTTTTTGCTGCTGCTGCAGAACAAGTACGGGACTTGATTCTGCCAATACACAACATGTTGCTGTGTGCAAATAAGACATGTTGCTGCTGTACAATATAGCATACATGTATTACCGCAGCAGATCTATACAGGTGGAGCTGGGGAAGGTGGAGGGTTTCTGAAAGCGCTACAAACTGCTAAGCAAATGCTCAAAAAGTATTTGAAGGTTGAGCACCAAACTCATTGGCTACTGATACAGCAGGAACCAATCAGCTGTGCCTTATAATGATTGCAAGCAAATTGAGTTTAGGATCTATCAGCCTGCGCCATCTACAGTTTCATGACAGAACTCTGTATCTGTATATTACTTCCTCAAACGTTCACGTCACAATGCCGCCCAAAGGCAGATGCAAAGAAAGAAGATAAGGCCTCAATGAACTGTGTCAGTGAACCAGTGATTCAGTCTTGAATGTGAAAGCAAAACCCCTTTGGCCTTCCAAAAAAGGATGAAATTAGCAATCAATGGTTATGATTTATTTACAACACTGTTCCTGAGCAGTACAACCCAAAAGTTGTATGGAGGACAGCTTCCTGAACCTAGAAATATACACTTCAGTATGTTTTTTTAACTGTATTTTATGTTGTCAAATTTTCTTGTAAATTATCTTAACTCGGAAAATCTTTTCCACAGTGCACAATAAAGTCAGGTATATGAAGATCTCTTTCATTGCAGTTCACAGATACCAGTTGCTGTTGGCTGCACATTGCAGCACGTTGCATAAGCCCGAGACGTGCCTCGCTTTGCCCTCGTAGACCAATTTACAACCCGGCGAAGAAGCAGAAACTGCCATAAGGTCGTCAGGAGCTTCACATGGTGCCTCAGAAAACACACTTACTCTCGTTTCAAAAAACGAAGCTCAAGGATATTCAGGCAGAGACGAATAACAACATCTTGACCTTAAAAGTAATAAGGAAAAAGCTGCAGGTTTTATGACTAACCATTAGCACTCAATAAACATCACTAATCTAATCATACTTAGTTTTCATGGACAAAAAAAATCTAAATATTTTTTAATAATAAAAATACTGCAAAATGCAGTTTCAAGGACAATAAGTAATATTTTACAGAACCTACAGTGGAAATAAATATTGATCTGAAGAACATGTAAGAAAACACTTGGAATAACAGTACCAACAACTCAAAAACATATTCAGCCAAAATGATTCATTGCTGAACCGAAAAACTAGTAAAAAAAAAAATAGCCAAACCCTTAATAAACGATTCATGAGTGTGGCGCTCGCTCTCACAGAACTGAGTCAGAGGCTAAATTTAGCATGAGATAAAGAATAGCGGAGTTTAACCAGACACACACACATATGTGGTTATGGTGTCGTCACTCAGTGAGTTTATCAGCTCTGCGTGCCGTCGGCCAATCAGCTGCTCAAATCCCCAGAGACGAAGCTTATCTGTGTGCAGGGTGACAGACAGACACTCCAAACTGTGCTTATAGTGGCTAAAGTCTACGTTAGTCAAGTATAACAGTAATAAACACAGTCTGAGGACTCTGTTAAGAGGGATTTACAGTAAATGCAAATCAGTGAATGTGCATTAATATTAAGATTATGAGGAAAGTCATGCTGAGGACATTACAAAACCAAATATGCATTGTAAACTTTCACCTAAAAGATCTCTTTTACAGTAAAGCACTGTAACAGAATCGCATGTTTTAAAACATATATATTTATTATATTTTTTATATTTTAAAACTATATACAATTAATTTGTTATATTTGTTATATTTTTCTGAGAATATAATATATAATTGTTTTTTATATAAAAACAATTTAATTATATATATATATATATATATATATATATATATATATATATATATATATATATATATATATATATATATATATATATATACATACACGCACACACACACACGGACAATATATAGCACAATTTAATTTGTTTTTTATTTATATAAAATTTTATTATTTTTCCAATATATATATATATATATATATATATATATATATATATATATATATATATTATATATTATACATACACACACACACACTGTATATACACTGTTTATTTTTATATTTAATTTGATATATATACTGAATATATAATTTTTTATTTATATAAAATGTTATACAATTACATATATAATTATATTGTTTTAATTATATTTGTATTATATATTTTATAATATTAAATCTATATACAATTTTTATTTATTCATATATATATATATATATATATATATATATATATATATATATATATAATTATATATATATATATATATATAAATTAATTAATTGAAAAATAAATTATATTTAATTATATATATATATATATATATATATATATATATATATATATATATATATATATATATATTAATATGAAAAATAAATTAATTGTAATTATATTTATATATATATATATATATATATATATATATATATATATATATATATATATATATATATATATAATAAGTAAACATAATAATTTTATATCTATAATTTTTATTTCTCCTAAGGAACGTCTGAGATAAAGAGCATGAAACTCCGGGAGAACAGTGTTTGCATGCATAGCCATCACCATTTTACGCCAACAAAATAAAGTTTCAGAATAAAGAGTGCAGTTCTGCATGTGTTGCAGGAAAAGCAGCCCGTCTCTTGAGGATTTCAATAGGTATTGTTTGAGTGTTTCTGTGAGGGGTTGAGTGAGCGACGGACGAGCCGTTTTACAGGAAAACACTTATCAAAACACATCCCCTTTTCTCCGGAGCGGATAAACGCGGCATTTCTGGTAAACACACGTATATCTGTGCAGAGCTGCATAAACACACACACACACACACACCGTCATGAGCCGCTTTGACATTGACGTGTTTTTATCTTTCGTGACAATAAGGAGGAAGCGAGGTTTAACACACACACACACACACACACACACACACACACACACCATATATGGAAAAAACAATCACTGAAAACATTTTACACTGTCCTAATCTCGTTGTCTAATAAACCTGACACTTTGTTTGCACTTTGTTGATGAATTGGTTTGGTTCCTCTTTCAGATAAAAGCATCTGCTGAATGCATATATGTACTGATGCAAAAGTGCCAACATTTGCGATTAAAATCAGATTTTACTATGATTATTGCTGTAATTATGAGCTTAAGTCTTTTAAACCTGATTCTCATACAACATGATTCCCTCCTGTCCGTCCGTCTCTCTGTCGGGCCCCCGGGGGCCTCAGAGCTGTCGAGAATGAGCAGTAATTTATCTGTCAGCAGAGCAGCTCCTATCGCCGCCTCTGAAGGCTCTTCATCACACGCCGCAGGCACTCGCACGTCTGCAGACCAGCGCACCGGGATTCGCCATCTGCACCAATCGTCCAAACCGCGACAGCGATGAAAGCGAGGCCAGAGCCGAACGCCAGCGCCGCGGGGCCTGAAACATGGCTGCAGTTCTGAGCTCTGAGTGCTGACGAAAAACTCTCAACTTGAGTGAAACAACCTTTGAAGAAACATCTCAGTCATTCAGACTGTCTCAGTGTCACACTTTTTAGCGTTCATCTTTCTTTAGTGTGTAAATGTTGCTGTTTGAGCATGAAAAAGTTACAAAGTTACAACACACACACTAGGCATGTGACGGTATCAAATTTTCATGTTGCGATTAATTGCCGAAGCTTTTATCACGGTATACGGTATTATCACAATATTAAAATAAGTTGCAAAAAAAAGTGTTGTCATAGTATAACAGGTTTAAGAACTCTTTTTGTAATAACAAAAAGTACTCTGAATGTTTAAATACAATAATACAATACACAAAAATATATAAAGTAAAATTTTCAAACAGATTAAAGTGCAAAAGAATTAGGCTATAAAGAACAACTTTACAATAAGATCTCATTATTTAATGCATTAACTAAGATTGAGCAACAGCTACATTTGTTACAGAAAGTGTTATTTATTGTTCATGTTAGTTCAGAAACTGATCATTGTTCGTTTGATCTCAGGTCCATTAAATAAGTTCTTTTGATTTTAGTAATGTTATTAAACAGTAACTAAGAATAATTGATGCTTTATAAGTATTTTTCATTGTCAGTTTGGTAATAATGAATTATCATGTTAACTAATGAAGTTTTCCTGAACAATAACAAATAATCAGAACATTTCTAATCATTAGAGCATGTTGTGGTCCAGATTAAAATATAAAACGTTTAAGTTTGAAAATAAATAGCCTATTAAGTCTTTAAGTATGAAGTATTTGGCGCTGTGATGAACAACAATGAGATAAAAAAAATTGAATGGTTGTTTGAAGCATTTTAAAAACGCTGTTTCCGGGGTAACCGCTGCATTTCTGCTGTTCCATCAGCGCCCTCTGCTGTCAGAGAGTGAACGTGCACTTTCATTCAGCGCGTCTCCTTTCCGTCATGTGCTTCTCGTGCACGTTAGGCTTGTTTACATCTGAGCGCGTTTCCTTTTGACGCAGAATACAGCGCTGTCGTGCATTTTATACGCTTGATGGGGAAAGTATTCTTAAGTGCATTATAAAAATGTTGTTGTTCCCATGATAACAATATCGTGCATATATCGTATTACCGAATATCGGCACATGTCTAACACACACTCTCTTTCTCACACACACACATAGTTCCATCTAATTAATTAACAGACTACTTCACGCAGTACTTGTGTGTTCTTTGCTGATGTTGTTTCCTTTGCAGCCTGATAACATCAAACTCTACAGGAATCAATTGTGTGATTGATTGCATCTGTGTAAAGTGTTTTAAATCCGTGATTTACGAGGTTTCATTGCTTCAGAACGTAAGGCAGCACACTGGGGTTTGGAACAGAACTGTGTTGTAATTCTTTCAACACATAAAGCAGCTTCACTGAATTGCACAGCTTGAAAAAAACATAATTAGCAAAACCTAAAATAACCTGGAGCGTCTACGACTCTAGAGGCTGAACACCAGCTGAAGTTACGAGGAATAAATCACAAAGAAGAAACAGACAAAAAAAGCAAGAATGAATAAGAGATAATGAGTAAGAGAAGCCAAGAAGGAGGAGATGCCAACAGCCTGTGGTGTTTTACCTGCCCTGATACTGAAGATGAAATTACACAATCGATCCACGCGGCCAAGATCAGCAGCACACGCCGCAGGAGAGATCTACACACCGAAACCACACCAGTGTCTCATGATAAGTCATCAGCTCTCCACAGCCAAACATCTCATAACTCATGTCATCTAGATGTGATGGTCACAATCATGACCAATGCGAAA